>NC_057396.1:73517270-73642390 GCF_019320065.1 Cervus canadensis
CTTTAACATGTATATATATTCGTAATATAAGAGTGAAAAAGTTGGCTTAAAGCTCAGAGTTCATAAAACTAAGATCATGGCATCCAGTCCCATCACTTCATGGGAAATAGACAAACAGTGGAAACAGTGGCTGACTTTATTTTTTTGGGCTCCATAATCACTGCAGATGGTGATTGCAGCAATGAAATAAAAAAATGCTTACTCCTTGGAAGGAAAGTTATGACCAACCTAGATAGCATATTAAAAAGCAGAGACTTCGTCAACAAAGGTCCATCTAGTCAAGGCTATGGTTTTTCCAGTAGTCATGTATGGATGTGAGAGTTGGACTATAAAGAAAGCTGAGCGGAGAAGAATTGATGCTTTTGACCTGTGGTATTGGAGAAGACTCTTGAGAGTCCCTTGGACTGCAAGGAGATCCAACCAGTTCATCCTAAAGGAGATCAGTCCTGGGTGTTCATCGGAAGGACTCATGTTGAAGCTGAAACTCCAATACTTTGGCCTCTTGATGCAAAGAGTTGACTCATTTGAAAAGTTCCTGATGCAGGGAAAGATTAAAGGCAGGAGGAGAAGAGGGCAGCAGAGGATGTGATGGTTGGATGGCATCACCAACTCGATGGACATGAGTTTGGGTGGACTCTGGGAAATGGTGATGGACAGGGAGGCCTGGCATGCTGCAATTCATGGACTGAACTGAATGGCAGTCATAAAAACGTGTCTACCTTTTTATGTATATATAGTATACATAAATTTATGTTTTGTTTAGCTTCCACATAATTCAAGACAGAATGAGAATGAAAATTCTGCTGATTAATTTTCAGTAGGAAATTTTAATCTCAAAAGAAAAAATACTCTGTTACCAAATAATATCCCATTGTCAACATTATTTAATTGACTTGTTAGTTATTTTTCAAGGTTATGAAACCCTGAGGGGTTGCAGGGCTTTATAATGCTGAGCGTTCAGAAACTGACATAAAAGATTCTGAAACAGATAGATTGGAATCCTGTTCAGTTCAAATGCTGATAGTGTTGCTGAGAACCTCAGATAAGTTGTCTAGTTTGTATGCTAGAGGAAATTTTTACTCAATCCTCACAACCAGTCCAATGGTTGTTAACATACTCAAATAGGGTAAGTGCTAATGAAAGGGACTCTTTTGAAATAGCTTCACTAATTTCCCATCACAGTTTCTGAAATTATAGAGGCTCACAAGGGGAAATAATATTTTCATTATTAAAAACAAAAAAAGAACAATTAATACACAATATTGATACTATGTATAAAATAGAAAACCTACTGCTAAGCTCAGCTTAATGTTCTGTGGTGAAATAAATGGGAAAATACATGGGAAAAAAATCAAAAAAGAGGAGCTATATGTAAGTATACAGTTGATTCCCTTTGCTGTACAGTGGAAGGTAACACAACATTGTAAACAACTGTACTCTGGTAAAAATTAATTTTTAAAAATATTACAAAGTCAAAGGGGAAAAATAAATGCACAACTAATAAGCGAGCATCTAACAGGAACCATTTACAAAAAAAAAACTTTATTAATATCTCAAAAACAATTTAGGCAAAGGCATGAAGTTACACAGATTATTAGAATTTTTTAAACTTCTAAAGACATGACAACTGTTATATTTCTTTCAGTTTGATATTCTTTAAAACAATATAAAGGCATATGTCATTTCTGAGATAAATTCCAAACAAAGGAAACGTCTCTTAAATATAAAAAGTGATTACATTAATATTGGAAAAACCTGCACTATTAAACTTATAGCACAAAATTGTATCCTTATTTAAGGAGAATAATACTTTATCCAGTTAGCAACCATCAGTGTCCTAACTGATGGGTCTGAATCTTTTTTCCTATCTTTCCTGGGAACTACAGTCCATGTTCGACACTTGTTTGACAATAAATAAAATTCCCAGAAAGGTGTTTTGCGAAGAGTGGTTTCTCAAAATATAGTAAGTAGTATCATTACTTTTGGGGCTTCCCAGCCGGCACAGTGTTAAAGAGGCAATGCCAGAGCATGAGACACAGGAGATACAAGAGACATGGGTTCAATCCCTGGGTCAGGAAGATCCCCTGGAATAGGAAATGGCAAACTGCTCTAGTATTCTTGCCTGGAAAATTTCATGGACAGAGGAGCCTGGCGGGCTATAGTCTATGGGGTCACAACGAGTAGGACACAACTGAGCAAGTGAGCACATACACATCTGTTTCAAGGGAAAATTTGTATTTCTGCCTCCAGAGAATCCTGAAGTGAGTGAGATGTTCACGTTATCATATACAATATTGAGTTTCATGATCCTATTCTAAGACATATTTTTAGCCAATTTTTTCCTACAAAGGAAAAAACTCCTTAATAGTAAAAACTTAGAAAAGAGTAAAAATCTAAAATAATGCAATAATTTCTAGTACTATATAATTTATGCAGTATGTACAAATTACACTCAAAATTGGCCCTTTAGATTATTGTTGTTCACAATTTTTTACTGTAGAACATGTATACAGATTTGATCCTATACACCCTTTCCCCCCAAATTTTGCATATATTCTCTTTTTTACTTATAATCTTGTGTTTTCTTCTACCTGCAGATAGTATTAAGAGATACAAATTTGTAACGGCTATAGGTTGACCTGGACTTCCCCAGTGTCTCGGTGGTAAAGAATCTGCCTGCAATGCTGGAGATCTGGGTTCAGTCCCTGGGTTGGGAAGTCTCCTGGAAGAGGGTGTAGCAACCCACTCCAGTCCTCCTGCCTAGAGAATGCCATGGACGGAGGTGCCTGGAGGGCTGCGGTCCATAGGGTTGCGCAGAGTCAAACACGACCGAAGCACCTAAGCAGCATCAGCTGTCCCAACATATCCAAGCACTAAAAGAAAATACTAGATTTTTTAAAGACATTTATTTAAAACAGGTAAATTCAGTATTTCAGATATGAAAAGATAACAATTTAAGATACAAAACCCACATGTAGACAAAAGCAAACTGTCATTGCCACAAGGACTAAATAGCAATAGAATAAAAAATATAAGCCCATACTTCCTTTAGTTGATCGATCATTCTTAAGAGGGAAAATTAATTAACCAGCAACAGAAATTTGGAACTGGATGTTTTTAAAGTCATTAAACAAGGAAGCCATCAGACTGAGATGTCTTTTATACCTTGGCAGCCTATGTGAGCAAATCAAAACCAAAGGCAGACTTAATTCACTTGAAACTGAGAAAATGAAGCTTAAGAACAAGTCAGCACAGCCAGTTATTAGTCGGTTTTCCTAATAAGGCAGCCTCTTCAGTTATGACCAATCAAGTAATTTCCTTGCTTTGCTTCCACATCATCTCTACAAAAATCTCTGCCATCGTCCCTGTCTGTAAACAACCCCTGATTACATTTGGTTTAGGGCTGCCTGATTCAAACTGATGTTTACTCAAAAAACACTAAAAAATTATAATGTGCCTAAGTCACCTTTTAGCAATATATAGTTGTAAAGTCCAAGTGATTTTTGTTGCAAAAAGATAGCTCTTTCTAAAATGAGCACTTACATTACTAGATTCTAGGCTTCAAGGTTTGGCAATAATTCAATGTCCTTTATTTATCATATTTTCTATGTATTCAGCACAGGGATTTAAGCTGAACACACTTTCTCTCCTCTTGGGTGAGATTCCTCTAGCCATGGGGAAGAGCAATCATACAGTGACTGCCTTCATCCTGGTGGGCTTCACAACAGATGCTGTGGTGCAGCTGGTCCCGTTTGTGGTGGTCCTTGGTGTCTACTCTATGATTGTGCCAGGAAATACCACCCTCATAGTGTTGATCGGTAACGACTCCTGACTGCACATACCCATGTAGTTTTTCACTGGGAATCTGTCTTTCCTGGACCTCTGGTACTCCTCTGTGTACACCCCAAAATCCTGGTGACATGTATCTCTGAAGACAAAAGCATCTCCTTTGCTGGCTGTGTAGCCCAGTTCTTCTTCCCTGCAGGGCTGGCCCACAGAGGGTGTTAGCTGCTGGCTGCCATGGCTTATGACCGCTATATGGCCGTCTCAAAGCCACTGCTCTGTTCTCAGGTCATGCCCAGCAGGCTGTGTGCATTTTTTATAGCAGCCTCATACCTTCGTGTCTTTACTAACACTTTCATCGTTACCAAAGGAACTTTTGCCTTGAACTTCTGCAGTTACAATGTCATTGATGACTTTTTCTGTGATATCTCACCTCTTGTGAAGTTGGCTTGTGGAAGAAAAGATATCTACCAGGCTGTGCTGTTCTGTGGCCTCGCCTCCAACGTCATCACCCCCACTGTGCTCATCTTGGCCTCCTACCTCTTCATCAGCGCCACCATCCTGAAGATCCTCTCCACCCGGGGCTGCCTCAAAGCCTTCTCCACCTGTTCCTTGCACCTCATCTCTGTCACCCTCTTCTATGGCTCTGTTCTCTACGTTTACTTTCGTCCACAATCAAGCTATTCACTGGACAGCAATAGAATAGTTTCTATGTTTTACACTGCAGCGCTCCCAATGTTGAACCCCATCATCTGTCTGAGGAATAAGGATGTGAAAGAGGCTCTGAATAAACTCCTCAAATAAATCAGGAGTCTCTCCTTCTAAAGAGATGTGGAGATAATTTTTGATAAGGTTCCTCTATTTGAAGAAGAGCTACCATCGTGCTGTGTCTATACAACTAAGAATTTGTACAAAGCAATAAAGAATTTGCATTCTTGCTACCTGACAATTCAAGAGACCTAAAATGAGAAAAGTAGGGGAAGCTAGGAGATAAAGTTTAAATGTAAAGACTTGAATTAAATTTCATGTTACTCTAGAATAAAATCAAATAACTTAAAACCAAAAAAAATTATTCTATATTCATAAAGAGAACTGTCCACTCCTTTAGCATGTGAATAGTTTGGCTGACTGATATTCATTGAATAGTATCTTCACGGGTTTCCCTAGAAATAGAAACAAAAATGCTAAATTAGTTTTTAATATTTTTCTACAAATAGTAGCTAGTTGAAATCATCACTCTCCGTTCCCATAACAGAATTTTGTAAGCATTTTTATGTATTTTTCCCCAGAATCACTAAAACAAAGACCCAGAGTCATCCACAAAATAGTACAACTAGGCTCAGCAAGCATATTCTTTCAATCTTTGTCTCACATTGGTTACTCAATGAAGAAAAGTTCAGCTGAATTTCCATATATATGATTTTTCTGAATCACTATATAGCTCCCTGGGCTCCTCTTTCATTTTATTGTAGTGAATATACACAGACTTCTATTTCCAACTGTGACATTTTGAGCACCAAAGCACAGTTACTACAATAAATAATAACAATAATTGTAGTGAGAAGAAGCAGCTTGAGAAATAAACATTTATGAGTACATATTATTCTGAAGTGAAATTTTATTTAGAGAATATATAAAGGTAGTGATCAAACAAGAAAGGAAAAATTATGAGATGAACATAATTTTGATTTTTTTAAGTGAGACCACTATTAATGTAATTTATGTCAATAAAATCTGAATATATCCTTCTTTCCATAGCTAAAAGCAGTTAAAAAAAAAAAAAAAACAAAAAAAGCAAAATGCAAGTGATCCCCAAAATGTAGCAGCTTCACTCAGAGAAGGAAAAGCTAATCATCACAGGCAGTGGTACATACTAACCTGGATTTGTAATCCAACCTGCATAATCACTACTAGTTGTAACACAAAGTAAACCAACAGAGACTGGGTCCAACAGCATAATTTCAAGAAGCTTGATCTAGAAAATGCTCTAAAACCAAAAGTTATTTATTCCAACTCAGATTCATTTTCTAAAAGATATCTATTACCCACTAATGATTGTTTAATTGTATAAAATATATTCTTTTTAAGTAAAGTTAACAGATCAAATTGGTGTATTAGAGTGGCAAAATTTAGTCAATAGAAGTTAAAGTGAAACTAGAAAACTTATTCTTAAAACTTCCTAGTATCATACATTCTTATATGTCACTGCAAAAACAGATTTGGACAGGAGCTCCTATTATATAACCTTTCAGAAGAAGCAACCAAGGCTGATTCTCCAAATAATTATCAATGTACATTGAGATGCCATAACCTTCACTGGCCTAAGTGTATAGTCATATTTTGTGTATGGAAAAGAGAACTCAACTCAACTGTAACTCAATTCAAGTCTAAATAATATTATCAAGTCATTAGTAAGAAGGTAAAGTATAGCTAATAATGATCTTAAAACGACATAAAAATATGTAGGTACACAATAAAATTTTAAAGAAATACATGGCACTGGTGTTTAAAAAAATGTTTTAGAACAGGTTAAAGTGTAAGTTTAGCAGTAAGACTTTTACTCATTTTTGGAAACATTCCATCTGCACCCTATGATTGTGAAGCATTCAGAAGGATCTTCAACCTTAATTTGAAATTATAGCATACATTTCTAAGGAAATTTTATGACACAAATCACAAATGAAGTTTGAAGTCTTAAAAGAAAGTAGTTTCTAAAATGTGTCTTTTAGTTTCATGAGTTTTAATAAACACTTTTGTAAATACAATTGTTTGTGAATGTTCTTCTCCAAGCAAAAATACTTGGACTTACATGGTTTTTAAATTTTTATTTATTTTTCTTTCCTAATTAAAAAATAATTTTTAAAATTAATTTGTACTTACATTAAAAAAAAAAAAAACTATGTTCTTTGAAAACATAGGATGAAGAGTAACCACTTTTAGACTTCTAGATAGCAGTACTAGTGATAACCCCCAAATCATACTCTATGAGTTTTGAATTCATATTTTCTAATATCTAGTTAAAAATAAAAAAATTTAAAAGAAAGAAAGAAAGAAAAAGGAAGTGAGTGACAGGATCTAAAATTTTCAAAACTATCTACCACAATACTATAAGTTCCCACTCCTATAATTACAAAGCAAACCTCTATCTCATTTCTCACAGGAGAATGGCCCACTCAATCTTTCTCAGCATCTCAGCTGAATAAGAGTTACCTTGCAAGTTGTACAGATTTTCTTATTGTAAGATCTAAGTCTTCAATCATCTTGGTTTTTGTTTTGTTTTGTTTGTTTGTTGGTAGTATTTTTTCTTTGAAAGAGAGGGCTACATTGATGCTAAGAAATACATTGCCAAATCCCCTTGGTTCAAAACGTAATGATTCTTGACCCATTTGTATCTGCTAATTTCTCTCTGGTGACTGGATCAATTGCCTTTCCCAATAGAGACACCCCAGTCAGATCAAGCATGAGGAGTCCACCATGGCCCAGGTGCAGGCCCAAATTCCAATTCATCAGAACAATGAGGTGTTTCCCTGGTGAAGCATGTAGACTTCCAAATGAACTGAGTACAGGGTTATGAGTAGGGAAAATAAATTAAAGTTGGTTAGTTCATGTTGTAGGAGTAAATAAAATAGGCTATAAATGTGCAAAGATTTTATTAAGGGAAATACTCTGCTTGTATCAGAGAAAATGGAGAAGGAGCCAGAAGAAAAAAACAAGGATTATCACCATCTGATGCAAATATGACCACAAGTGAAGAATAAATGGATGGAAAGATGGACAAAATTATCTGAGAGCATTGCTTAGTCTATGGTTAGGTCTTTGATCACTCCTTAGTGTGTGATGAATTCTTAGTGTCTAAAAATGCATTGGTATCCCTGTCTGGCTCATTCATTAGCTCAGAGCACCTTGTGGGAAGCATGACCTTTGATACAGATAGGGAAATACAGTTCAGAGATCAGCAGCTAGTATCTTTGGACAATGATACTGTCTGCATTTGGATTTTTGAAAGCCTTATTTTCCTGGCCACCACAGGGTCCATGCCCGCCTCATCTCTTTGGTTCATAAATAGGCACATTCTTGATAAGAGGAAGATGAAGTCATGTACTCACTGCTGTTTTAAAGCACGAATATACCTCAACAACCATGATCAAGTTTTCATATAAGCATGACATTAATTTCTCAGGCTAATTGCTTCTGAATAATGGTATAAATAATAAAATCAACTATTCCTGTGGATTGGAAGAGGTTGCCATGGAATATACTTCTTAGTAGAGGAAATGTTTGATGCATACCATGGTCATAAAAATGGCAGTATTTTTGTCTACATCTATAGGTGCTAACAAGAAAAAGCCAGTAAAAAAATATAAAGCAAATAATTCCCCCAGTATATGATAATTCATGAGAGGAAAGCCATTACCTTTGCAACTCTGAATTAGTAAGAAGTTGTCTAAACTAATCATTCTGTTACCCAGTGGTTTACTAATCCTCTCAGAAAAGTGTTTTCTTTTTTTTTTGTTTTTTTTTGCCTTGTTGACACCTCATGCATGCAGGCTAACTCACTTCAGTAGTGTCCGATTCCTTATGACTCCATGGACCATGGCCATCTGCCAGGTCCCTCTGCTCATTTTGACACCTCACAACAATATTAACCAAATTAGCCTTAGTGAGAAGATGGTCATGTTGAGCTCATTTCAACTGCTATGGCCACTTTGTAAAAGGGTCCTGTCAACATGAAGTCTGGTGTGGAAGGAGGCTGACTAACACTCAGGAGGAAGGTCACTTCATCCATCTCATTCATGAAGCCTCCAGTTTAGGTATGTGTGGCTAGAGTTCTGTGCATATGTGTGAGCATAAAGGGTTTAGGACATCTTCTGATTCAGTTCAGTCACTCAGTCATGTCCGACTCTTTGCCACCCCATGCCAGGCCTCTCAGTCGATCATCAACTCCCAAAGTTTGCTCAAACTCATGTCCATTGAGTCAGTGAAGCCATCCAACCATCTCATCTTCTGTCGTTCCCTTCTCCCCCCACCTTCAATCTTTCCCAGCATCATGGTCTTTTCAACTGAGTCAGTTCTTCGCATCAGGTGGCCAAAGTATTGGAGTTTAAGTTCTGATTAGTCTCGGACTTTGAAGGTTCAATGAAATGTGACAGTCTCTCAGCCTCCTTGGAAAATTTAATGACCTCACAATGCATTGGGTATTCCTCAGAGGCTACAACCACTGAATGCTAGTGTGATGCTGTTCAATTGTACTGTTTCAAGAGGTATATAAATCTATTTTTATTCCAAACTGACTTCCTCAATTTTACTTCTCAAAACAAATGTTATTAGTCCTGCATCCTTTCTTCAACTTCTCTACTTGTAAATGTTGTTCATTCATGATCTCCACTTAGAAGATCTTCAATTATTTTCCCCTCAGACAAACAGAGGAGTTAATGGTGATAAATCAGATTTTCACCATTGCATCTTTCAAATCTTTATAAAAACACTAAACTTTGCACTTCTCCCCAGTGATGCAATATGGCTTGTTGTTTACTGTCTGAACAGAGAATGTACTGGGGGAGTAATTTCACAGACATCCATTTGAAAATTCCAATAATTATAACACTGTGTCCAGAGATCAGGGACACGAAACTAAAATGAGGATTCTGTTTTATTCTGTATATCTATATCCAGTATGATTTCTGAGAATGGTAAATAATGATCACCTGTATATCTAGTCTCAGACCCAATGAAAGAAGAAAGCAGATCAAAGCTATATTTAAATTATTTCATAGACCTTACTGGCAAGAGTGTACTTTGGGTGTTTTTCCATCACTTAAGGTTAGTGTTAACTCAGAGTCAGAATCCAATAACCCACAGAAGAACTGGGTACTTACCTTTGCCCTGGGTAGGATTATTTTCATAAGTGGGTTCTGGCCATCCACAAGAAAGCCTGGAGGAATATGAATAGAGCATATGTTGGCTAAATTTCAAGATCCTTTATCAAAGGCTCGATGCTTTTCCATAAGTCGAAGATTTCAGCGGCTGTAAACTAGCTTAGGTCAGAGAATTATATGAGATGGTATTTGCCTACTGGAACATTTTTTGCTGATTTTTATCCAAGTAAAAATGAAATATTACCATGGCTGTTTTCTCGTCTACATCATTCCAGAAGAATCCCCTGATCCATGAGACACTGCCATGAATGTGTGAACAATAGAATACTTGGTTAAGATCTAAAGTTTCTGACATATTGGAAAATTGCTTTCATCTTGTCTCTGAGTTACACTTTAAGATATGGCTTTCTGGCTTCTTGGTTTCTTTCTTTTTTTTTTTTTTTTGGTTGAACAGTCTACATTTAATTTTCAACAAATGTCAACTTACAACAATACACTTATAATTCCTACTGCATCCCAAAAAACTGTAATAACTTTGGAACCCATAACTTCTGAGAATGGTTATCTCCTTGATTCCTGAAGGTGCAAGACAAAGAACAGCTTATGAGTTGAATGGAATGCTGGGAAATGGGTCACCTACCAGGTTCCATGGTCTAGGTCCAGGGATGCAGCCAGCTGTGGCATCTTTGCAAGAAACAGGAAAGAGAAAACCACTCTGACCTCATTTCCTGTCCTGCTATTTACAGCCACTGGCTAAACCCGTTAAGTAAACAGAGAACAACCCATGGACACAGTTTATGGAGCTGAGCATCCTGGAAAGAAGATGAGTTTAAAAGTACAGAGAATGGATTGGGAAGAACAAAGGAAAGGTATTCAGTAGATAATAAAGATATCAGTATCATTGAACATATGTGTTTTAATATCCAGATATACACATATGAATATATAGTACACTTAATAAATGTCACACATGTTTATTTTGGCTTCTACACAACTGGAGAGAATGAGAATGAAAATTATGATTGGTTACATTTCAGCTGAGAATTGTAGTTTTAAAAAAATCTTCATCATTGAATAATGCCCAATTTGTCAACACACAATTTTATTTAATTGTCTTGTTAGTCATTTCCCATGACCATGAAAACCTAAGAGACTGCAGAATCTATCATCCTGGGGATTCAGAAACTAATATAGAGGATCCTGGAATAGTCAGATTTGAACTCTGTTGAGGTGGTGGTGTGGCTGAGAATTTTAGGTAAGTTATCTAATTGATATATTAGAATTAGATGGAAAATTTTATTTGTTCGTCCAACCAATCCTAAGGTCATTTACATCCTAAGACATATATATGCTAGTAAGAGGGCCTCTTTTCAAATATCTCACCACCTTCCTATTGCAGTTTCTGAAACTGCTCAGAGTTCACAAGAGGAAGTAGCATTTCTCATTATTAGAGACAAAAAAGAACAATCAATATTACCAAAAACTGACAAGGAATGGGAAAAAAAACAATGTAAAATAAAATAATGATATATGCTACAACGTGGATAATAAAGGAAAAAAAATTCAATAAGGTCTCTTTCTATAGAACTTTTGATCTCAAATCCCTGCTTATAATAATGATCATGGGAATATTTCTTTTTTATTGTGGTATTGGACTTCCCAGGTGGCGTTAGTGGTGAAGAATCTGCCTGCCAATGCAGGAGATGCAAGACATATGAGTTCTATCCCTGGGTCAGGAAGATCTTCTGGAGTAGGAAATGGCAACCCGCTCCAGTATTCTTGCCTGGAGAACCCCATAGACAGGGGAGACTGGTGGGCTACAGTCCACGGGGTCGTAAAGAGTCAGACACGACTGAGCACACAACACAGGTACTGGAAGTGCAGTTCTCACGTGAGTTTTATCTCCTGCTTTCAGTAAGCGAAGGGGATATCAGAGTGTCCCTTAGGTTTCTGCTGTTTTTTAAATGCTAATGAAATAATTCTTCTGTCAAAGTGGCATATTTGGGGGAGGCAATACCTGCCGCCCTTCATATGTCACCACCTCCTAAACCATGGGGATTTTACCATGTCTCATGAGCTTTGAACAACTTGTTCGTTTATAGCTGGGAAATAGAAAACAGATTTTTTTTTTCTCTCAGGGCAAAAAATAAATTAGTTCCTTTCCCAGTTCCTCTTCACCAAATCTTTCAGTTTTTTTCTTAATGTTATCTATCATTAAATGAAAAAAATTCTTACTTGTTTACTTGTGTAGTGTGTACATGCTCAGTCACTAAGTCATGTCTGACTCTTTGTGACCCCACGGACTGTAGCCCGCCAGGCCCCACTGCCCATGGGATTTTCCAAGCAAGAGTACTGGAGAGGGTCACCATTTCTTCCTCCAGGGGATCTTCCTGAATCAGGGATCAAACCTGCATCTCTGGCAGCTCTGTCATTGGCAGGCGGATTCTTTATCCATGCATTACCTATGCATCTCTCCTTTCTAAATAAAGCCTCCACAGAATAACAGTCAGTGCTGTTAGCTTCACTACTGTGTCCTAATGCCCAGACAGCCCCAAGGACTCAAGAAATATTTTCCTAATAAATGAATAAGCTCCAAACAGCATTAAGGCTTTCTATTATTCAAGTCACTTTGCTGAAATAAGCATGTTGAGGCTCAGAAAACTTCCCTCATCTTCCCAAATAAGCCAAGATTCCTATTCAGCTCTTCCTTACTTTAATAGCCATAGTCTTGACCATATTTCATAGGTTTGTATAAGAGAATGCCCTCCTTTGGTATGGGTTGAGGTAATTAAACACTTGATTCCTTCATTTGTAGGTGAGGTCTCTTTAAACCATGGAGAACAATCACACGGTGACTGAGTTCATCCTTGTGGGATTCACAACAGACCCCAAGATGCAGCGGGTCCTGTTTGTGGTGTTCCTTGGCATCTACTCCATGACCCTGGTAGGAAATACCACCCTCGTAGTGCTGGTCTGTAATGACTCCCGACTGCACACGCCCATGTATTTTTTCATTGGGAATCTGTCTTTCCTGGATCTCTGGTACTCCTCTGTGTACACCCCAAAGATCCTAGTGACCTGCATCTCTGAAGACAAAAGCATCTCCTTCACTGGCTGTGTGGTCCAGTTCTTCTTCTCTGCAGGGCTGGCCTACAGTGAGTGCTACCTGCTGGCTGCCATGGCTTATGACCGCTACGCGGCCATTTCCAGTCCGCTGCTCTATGCTCAGGTCATGTCGAGGAGGCTCTGTATCTGTTTGGTTATATATTCCTATACTGGGGGTTTTGTCAATGCAATAATACTCACCAGCAACACATTCACATTGAATTTCTGTGGTGGTAATATTATTGATGACTTTTTCTGTGATGTTCCACCTCTCGTGAAATTGGCTTGTGATGTGAAGGAGACATACCAGGACGTGTTGTACTTCCTCCTGGCCTCCAACGTCATCACCCCCACTGTGCTCATCCTAGCTTCCTACGCCTTCATCATTGCTGTCATCTTGCGAATTCGCTCCACCCAGGGCCGCCTCAAAGCTTTCTCCACCTGCTCCTCCCACCTGATCTCTGTCACCTTGTACTATGGCTCCATTCTCTACATCTACTCCCGTCCAAGTTCCAGCTATTCCCTTGAGAGGGACAAGATGGTGTCTACATTTTACACCTTGGTGTTCCCCATGTTGAACCCCATGATCTACAGCCTGAGGAATAAAGATGTTAAAGATGCTCTGAAAAAACTCTTCAGGTTCACATAATCTGAAGTCTAAACTGACATAAATTTCCTGAGACATTGCTCAGTGAAAACAGACTGCTTCAGGGGAAGTTTGGGGAGAGATATTAAAAACAAAAACAAAAACAAAAAAACACCTGTTTCTCTACTCAAAGAAATTCAATGAAAAAGTATTTTACCTTGCATTAGTTTGTTTTGTTTAATAATTCTGCTATAATCTATTATACAATTTAATAAATTGAACTTATTATAATTTTAAAAAATGATATCAAAATTTAATGCAATACAAGAGTACATATCACTACTGGAATTTCAAAAGATTAAATTTTACTATCTCCTTGGGATAGACCCATTTTCCACCTACTTGAAGAGCATTAAGGGATTGTGAAGAAACCATTAAATGGATTCTTGACATTTGTGGAATATATCCCAAATTCTTCTTGTCTGATACAATGCTTCTGTGGTAATGAAAGAGTAACGACTGTGAAGAATTTTGTGATGGAAAGAGAAAGCAATGAGGTATTAGATAACAAACACAGATGAAAAGAAAAATCAGAAATAGAAGTAGCACAAATTATGAATTGGCATCAACTGTTGGTTCTAAAACTTTTATTTAACTTTATTGCATAAATATGCACATTACAATAGCTATACTCTTTCAACAAAAAATTGTAACTTCTGAGATGCAAACTACTCATTTGTCAAATGTAACCAATATTCTGTAATTTGCAGCATTGTTGTAAAGAGCATTTTTTTAATTAGTCATTTCAGGTGGTCAAAAGGTAAAAAGAAAATAATTATTAAAATTATTTAAAATTAAGTAAAGTTCACCAGAAATTTTCAAATGTTGTTCTAAAAGTACCTTCCTTTCAATGTTTATCAATGAATGATTTTAACTTTTTTCATAAGAAATGAGTTCCTCTGCTTTCTTTTGGTTTTCTTCCTCTTTCTTCATCTAATCTCTAGATGATGCAGAAATTTCCCACTAGCCAATGATCTCATATATAGTCCATAAATATAGAATCTATACATACTACGTTCAGAGTATTTCACAAGCTACTTGCTGAATAGACTTGGCAGGAGGTGGACAAGTCAAACAGAGACAGAACCGATGCCAGAATGTGCTCACTTTTAGGGTAATAACCAGAGGTGGATATTACCGAGCACTTAGCTTTCCCTTGCCAAGCAAATCCACATTGGGGATGGTAGCCTGATTTGAATTTACCCTCTTTTTAAAGGTAAAATGCAAACTTCCTAATACAAATTACAAAAATTGGGGGAGGGTGGATAACAGGATAAGTTTTAACTTAATCAGCTGTGTCAGAAGCTCACAATTCCAGATTAGAATCATAGATTCATTGTTTTGCACTTGCCTAGCTATCACTTAAGCATATATGTGGAAATTAAAACATATCTTGAAGGATCACCTACAAAAAATGAATTAGTATGTCTGGAAACATTACCTTCAGTTTTATAGTTTACAGTTTCTATAAACCGTTTTTACAGGCATGAAAGTATTTTTGAAAGTCAAATATATAACATCTGATTATGAACAACAAAAGTATCTGGAGAGTTATTGTTTGTTACCTTTGTTATGAATATTGATGACAGCAAAAGGATCAGTACTCTTCCAAAAGCAATGGAGGTTATTATTGCCTACAATGAACTTTTTAAAATATTAAGTATAAAATGCAGAATCAGTTTTCAAAAAGAGCTATATATTACAAGCAAATCACGGGAAGAAAAACAACTAAACCTGCCTTGTACTAAATATTGGTCTGTAAGGTTCTAGGTAATTAAAAAATTCTATCAGTGTCTGTGAGGGTGGGAACAAACACTGAATCTAGAATACAGCAGAGCTTTAATTTGTCGGGTCTTTGTTTTTGTGTGTGTGTGTGTGGGTGGGTGTGTCTTTTTGTTTCTCTTTGTCCCATTTGATGTTGTTATTTTCCTTCATGGGGAATATTCAGTTCATGATCAGATGGATAGCATGGCAGACTACTCAGTCTATCTGGGAGAGATCACACTTAAGGTGTTATGTAATCTTAATAACATATATTTAGAAAAGTGTTTTCCTCATATTCTAAACAATTCAAACACTTTGCTTAATATTTCATTGAAGTTGAAGGCACAAGGATGACAAAGAAATAATCAATATACTCAATTAGAGTTTTATGAGGGAGTTCGGGAGAACGTCTTAATTAAAACAAACATTTGTCAAATTTTGTTTCCAGCTTTTTCACAATTTTAAATCTACTTCTTGATCAATAAAGTTTGCTCACCAAGGTTCAAACTCAAACTATGTATTTGAAAACCATCCAAATCCACTTTCTTTTACAAAGAGAGCTCCCCCAAAATCAAAGAGGATGAGTTTTAATGAAAATCGAGTACTGCAAAGTAGCAGAATGCAATATTGTAGAGCATCAAACAACTCAATATTAGTTTTAAAAGTTTAATCACAACAAAAGAATAATCAACAGAAAATGGTTCAATCAATGATTCATCTTTTAAGCAAAATGTGTTGTATTTACTTGAAATATGGCAATGTGCACAAGCATGTTTATAAGACAGTAATTTGGAAAATGCAATGACAGCATCCTGCAAAAAGATCGCCTTCATCTCTGAGGTCTTATAGTCTGTGTTGCTTTCCAGAAGGCCGCTTTAACATCTTTGTTTCTCAGGCTATAGATAAGAGGACTGAGCAATGGGTTGACCACAGTGTAAAAGAGAGATGCCGCTTTGTCCTTCCCCAGGGAGCAGGTGGAGCTTGGCCTGCATATGTGAAGAGCAAGGATCCATAGAAGAGCATGACCGAGAGCAGGTGTGAGGCACAGGTGGAGAAGGCCTTGCGCCTTCCTGAAGCTGTGCGGATCCTCAGAATAGCCAGAGAGATGTTGAAATAGGAAATTATGATGACAAGAATGTTGGAGAGGACGGTGAAACCCCCGAGACCCAGGAGGACCTGCTCATAGACCTTGGTGTCTGTACAAGACATCTTCACCAATGGTGGCACATCACAGAAATAGTGATCAATAATATTTTTGCCACAGAAACTCAGGCGGAACGTGTTGGCAGTGTGTGCTATAGCATTCAAGAACCCTCCTATGTAGGAGCCAGCAACAAGTCCAGTACAGAGAGAAGGGGACATAGAGCTTGAATAAAGGAGCGGGTTACAGATTGCCATGTGGCGGTCATAGGCCATGGCTGCTAGGAGATAGCACTCAGTGTAGGTTACAGCACAGGAAAAGAAAAACTGGGCTCCACATCCAGCCAGTGACATGTGCTTATCCTCTGAGACACAAGTTGCCAGGATTTTGGGGGTGTACACAGAGGTGTACCAGAAATCCAAGAAAGAGAGATTGCCAATGAAAAAATACAGAGGTGAGTGCAGGCAAGAATCGATATGGATTAAGATAACTAAGGACATGTTACCTGACAAGGTGATCAAATAAAGCATCAGAAATATTCCAAATAGGGTCGGTTTCCACTGAGGGTCTGTTGAGAGGCCCAGTAAGATGAATTCATTCAGGAGGGTGCGATTTCCAACTTCCATGTCCACAGAGGAGAAAGCCTGATAAGATAAGAAAAAGTTGGTAAATGATTTAATGATTTTCCATTGAAAGAAATAAACTATTAAACCAGCAATTCCTAGGAAGCTTATGGACTTTTATCCCTTATTGCTTAGAATGATAGAACATCAGTCTGTGACTTAGGGGCCACTGGAATTCAAGTTATAATCTCAGTTTGAAATTTGGCCTTTCACTACCTAATTGTTTAATGTAGAACACCCCCTCACATAGGCACCCCAAAATTACAACTGTTTACAGAGCAACTGTCAATAAGAAAAACCTGATTCCAATAGACCATATTTGGGGCCATAAAAACACTCAATAATTTTAAAATGATTCAAGCTATGGGAAGTATTTTTTCTGACTCCCATGTGTTGATAATTTCATTAGAAACCAGTAGAAGAAAATAGATCTATGAAAAATTCCCAAATATTTGAAAGAATATTTAAAACACTTCTAAATATCTTATAAGCAAAATTAAAAAGTACATATAGAAATTATTTTTAAGAAAGTGAAAATAAAACACAACATATTAATTAGTGGGAAATAGCAAAGCAGCACTTACAGGGAAATTTCCAGCACTGAACACCAACAAAAAATAAATAAATAAATAAATAAAAGCTCTTTAATCAGTGATATTTGCTTGTAAGTGTGAGCAGGAAGTGGCCCAGATGACAGAATAGAACACTGAGCTCACCTCCTCCCTTGGGAACACCTAAATTATAGCTATTTACAGAGCAAATATTGATTAGCATCATCTGAAGACTTTCCACGACTGAAGAAACTGAATATATAAAGAAGAAACCATGAGATAAATAGTAGATATGAAGATATAGATAAGTTGACACCTTGCATATATAGATAGAGAGAGATAGCTATATTTAAATGTCACGGTAGTCACAAACCAAAATCCTATGATAAATGCCACACAAAAAGAGAAGAGAGAAGAATCCAAATACAACACTAAAGAGTAAACAAATCACAAGAGAAGACAACAACAAAAAAAGGAATTTTTAAAAGAACTACCAAAAAAATAATAATTAACAAAATGGCATTAAGAAATACATATGAATAGTTATTTTTAATATAAATGGAATATATTAGTAAATGAAAAATATAGAGTGACTGCATGAATGAGAAACTAGGACCCATGCATGCACTGACTGAGCTTCCCAGGGGCACTGGTGGTAAAGAAGCACTGCCAATGCAGAAGACATAAGAGAGGTGGGTTCAGTCCTGGGGTCAGGAAGGTCCCCTATAGGTGGGCATAGCGATTCACTCCAGTACTCTTGCCAGGAAAATCCCATGGGCAGAGGAGCCTGGGGGGCTGCAGTTGTTAGGGCTGCAAAGCATCAGACACAACTGAGGTGACTTAGTACATACACACACATGTACTGCCTGGAAGATATCCCAGATCTAAAGACACACACATACTGAAAGTGAAGGGATGGAAAAAATGTATTAAATGTAACTGGAAAGAATGTGGGGTAACAATACTTTTATCAGACAAAATCATCTTTAAAACAAAGACAGTGATAGACAAAGACATTAAAAGATAATAAAGACATCAATCTAACAGAGTAAACATATATAGACACATATAAAATGTGTGCATGCTCAGTTCTGTCCAACTCTTTGCAACCCCATGTACTGTAGCCCTCAAGATGCTCCTGTGTCCATGAACTTATCCCAGCAAGAAAACTGGAGTGACTTGCCGTTTCCTCCTCCAGGGGACCTTCCGAACCCAAGGATCTAACCTGTGTCTCCCGAGCCTTTTGCATTGGCAGGCAGATTCTTTACTGCCAAGCAACCTGAGAAGCCCTACACTCACAACTGGAATCAAGATTGCCAAAAAAAATAGCAACAACCTCAAATATATATATGATATCACTTTAATGGCAGAAAGTGAAGATTAACTAAAAAACTCTTGATGAGGGTGAAAGAGGAGAGTGAAAAAGCTGGCCTAAAATTCAACATTCAAAAAATGAAGTTCCACCACTGGTTCCACCACTTCATGACAAATAGATGGGTAAAAAGTGGAAACAGTGATAGATTTTATTTTCTTGGGCACCAGAATCACTGTGGATGGTGACTGTAGCTGTGAAATTAAAAGACACTAGCTCCTCGGAAGAAAAGCTATGACAAAAACTAGACAGTGTATTAAAGAGCAGAGACATCACTTTGAGGATAGAGTCAAAGCTATGATTTTTCCAGTAGTCAAGTAGGGATGTGAGGAGTTGGACCATAAAGAAGGCTGAGTGCCAAATAATTGATGCCTCTGAATAATAGTACTGGAGAAGACTCTTGAGAGTCCCTTGGAGAGCAAGGTCATCAAACCAGTTCAATCCTAAAGGAAATAAACCCTGACTATTCGTTCATTGAAAGGACAGATGCTGAAGCTGAAGCTCCAAAATCTTGGCCAGCTGACACCCTGGAAAAGACCCTGATTCTGGGAAAGATTGTGAGCAAGAGGAGAAGGGTGTGATAACAACCAACCCCTAAACCAACCCCTGGTCACTAAAAACTTCAAAGAGAAAAGTTTAAAAATTGGAAAAATAATTAAAAAAGAAACAAAACTCTAAATTCTATGAAACATTGCAAAAGCAGTCATTTGTAAGAGTTAAGTCTATAATGTTAAACTCAAGAAACAAGAACAATCTCAAATAAGCAACTTCCCAGTACACTTAAAGAAACCAGAAAAAGAAGAACAAATCAAAGTTAATAGAAGGAATGAAATAATAAATATCAGAGTAGAAATAAGTGATAGGTACATTAGAAAAACAATAGAACATATCAGTGTAACTAAGAATTAGTTCTTTGAAAAGTAAAAAAAAAAAAAAAAAAGATAAATCTTTGACCATATTCATTAACAAAGGAGAGGATGGCCAAATAAATAAAATTAAAAATAAAAGAGAAGTTACAACCTATTTAACAGAAACACAGGCAATCATAAGAGAATACTATAAACAGATATGTGCCAACAAGTTAGAAAACCTGGAGGAAATGGATAAATTCTTAGAAATATGCAATATTTAAAGACCAAATAAGGAAGAAATAGAAAATATGGGCCAACCTGTTATTGGTAATGAGATTGAACAAGACCCCAATCAAAAAATTTTCCAAGAAACAAATCTGGGACCAAAAGAAATTGTATGATTTGCAACAACATGGAAGGAGCTAGAGGGTATTCTACTAAGGGAGTAAATCAGCTGGTGCTGCTTAGTTGCTTCAGTCACGTCCGACTCTGTGTGACCCTATGGACTGCAGCCTGCCAGGCTTCTGTCCATGGGTTTCTCCAGGCAAGAGTACTTGAGTGGGTTGCCATGCCCTCCTCCAGGGGATCTTCCCAACCCAAGGACCAATCCTGGGTCCTCTGCTTTGCAGGCAGATTCTTTACCACTGAGCCACCAGGGGAAGACAAATACTGTATGATCTCATTTATATGCGGAGTCTAATAACCAAACCAAGAGGAAAAACATAACAAAACAGAATCAGGCTCAGGGATATGAAGAACAAAGAGGTGATTGCTAAAGGAAATGAGGATGCGGGGGGCGGGGGGCTGGTGAATAAAATAGGTGAGGAACAAGATTCTGGTTTCAAAGTAAATAAGTCATGGAAATGAAATGTACACCATGGTAAATACAGTCAACAGTATTGTTAAGAAGAGATATGACAATAGTTTGGAAGAAAAGCTATGACCAAACTAGACAGGACATTGAAAAGCAGAGACTACTTTGTCAACAAATGTTTGTCTAGTCAAAGCTATGGTTTTTCTAGTAGTCATAGGTAGATGTGAGAGTTGGAACATGAAGAAAGCTGAGTACCGAAGAACTGTGGTGTTGGAGAAGACTCTTGAGAGTCCCTTGGACTGCAACGAGATCAAAGCAGTCAATCCTAAAGGAAATCAATTCTGAATATACATTGGAAGGACTGATGCTGAATTTGAATCTCCAATACTTTGGCCACCTGGTGTGAAGAACTGACTCATTGGAAAAGACCCCGATGCTGGAAAAGATTGATGGCAGGAAGATAAAGGGACGACAGAGGATGAGATGGTTGGATGGCATCACCAAATTGATGGACATGTGTTTGAGCAAGCTCCAGGAGTTGGTGATGGAATGGGAGGACTGGCATGCTGCAGTCCATGGGGTTGCAAAGAGTTAGACACAACTGAGTGACAACTGAGTACTGTCAAAATGTAATAACTTTGTACGGTTATGATACCTAGAATCATCATGGTGATCATTTTGTAATGTATAGAAATATTGAATGGCAATATTAGAAATAAGCATTGTTGGTAATTATACTTTAATTAATGCTGTAACTTTTAAAAGAGAAAGAAGTTAAAAATAAACCACATAATTGATATCTATAGGACATTTCACCCCAAAACAATCAACTTCACCTTTTTCTCAAGTGCACACGGAACCTTCTCCAGAATAGATCACATCCTGGGCCATAAATCTGGTCTTGGAAAATTCAAAAAAAATTGAAATCATTCCAGTCATCTTTTCTGACCACAGTGCAGTAAGATTAGATCTCAATTATAGGAAAAAAATTGTTAAAAATTCAAACATATGGAGACTAAATAACATGCTTCTGAATAACCAACAAATCATAGAAGAAATCAAAAAAGAAATAGAAATATGTATAGAAATGAATGAAAATGAAAACACAACAACCCAAAACCTATGGGACACTGTAAAAGCAGTGCTAAGGGGAAGGTTCATAGCATTACAGGCTTACCTCAAGAAACAAGAAAAAAGTCAAATAAATAACCTAACTCTACACCTAAAGCAATTAGAGAAGGAAGAAATGAAGAACCACAGGGTTAGCAGAAGGAAAGAAATCTTAAAAATTAAGGCAGAAATAAATGCAATAGAAACTAAAGAGACCATAGCAAAAATCAACAAAGCTAAAAGCTGGTTTTTTGAAAAAATAAACAAAATTGACAAACCATTAGCAAGACTCATTAAGAAACAAAGAGAGAAGAACCAAATTAACAAAATTAGAAATGAAAATGGAGAGATCACAACAGACAACACTGAAATACAAAGGATCATAAGAGACTACTACCAGCAGCTCTATGCCAACAAAATGGACAACTTGGATGAAATGGACAAATTCTTAGAAAAGTATAACTTTCCAAAATTGAACCAGGAAGAAATAGAAGATCTTAACAGACCCATCAGAAGCAAAGAAATCGAAACTGTAATAAAAAATCTTCCAGCAAACAAAAGCCCAGGACCAGATGGCTTCACAGCTGAATTCTACCAAAAATTTAGAGAAGAGCTAACACCTATCTTACTCAAACTCTTCCAGAAAATTGCAGATGAAGGTAAACTTCCAAACTCATTCTATGAGGCCACCATCACCCTAATTCCAAAACCAGACAAAGATGCCACAAAAAAGGGAAACTACAGGCCAATATCACTGATGAACATAGATGCAAAAATCCTTAACAAAATTCTAGCAAACAGAATCCAACAACATATTAAAAAAATCATACACCATGACCAAGTGGGCTTTATCCCAGGAATGCAAGGATTCGTTAATATCCGCAAATCAATCAATGTAATACACCACATTAACAAATTGAAAGATAAAAACCATATGATTATCTCAATAGATTCAGAGAAAGCCTTTGACAAAATTCAACACTCATTTATGGTTAAAACTCTCCAGAAAGCAGGAATAGAAGGAACATACCTCAACATAATAAAAGCTATATATGACAAACCCACAGCAAGCATCACCCTCAATGGTGAAAAATTGAAAGCATTTCCCCTGAAATCAGGAACAAGACAAGGGTGCCCACTCTCACCACTACTATTCAACATAGTGTTGGAAGTTTTGGCCACAGCAATCAGAGCAGAAAAAGAAGTAAAAGGAATCCAGATAGGAAAAGAAGAAGTGAAACTCTCACTGTTTGCAGATGACATGATCCTCTACATAGAAAACCCTAAAGACTCTTCCAGAAAATTACTAGAGCTAATCAATGAATATAGTAAAGTTGCAGGATATAAAATTAACACACAGAAATCCCTTGCATTCCTATATACTAACAATGAAAAAGCAGAAAGAGAAATTAAGGAAACAATACCATTCACCATTGCAACAAAAAGAATAAAATACTTAGGAGTATATCTACCTAAAGAAACAAAAGACCTATACATAGAAAACTATAAAACACTGATGAAAGAAATCAAAGAGGACACAAACAGATGGAGAAACATACCGTGTTCATGGATTGGAAGAATCAATATTGTCAAAATGGCTATTCTACCCAAAGCAATCTATAGATTCAATGCAATCCCTATCAAGCTACCAACGGTATT
Source organism: Cervus canadensis (assembly GCF_019320065.1). Classification (NCBI taxonomy): domain Eukaryota; kingdom Metazoa; phylum Chordata; class Mammalia; order Artiodactyla; family Cervidae; genus Cervus; species Cervus canadensis. The sequence goes on from NC_057396.1 coordinate 73,540,566, forward strand.
TTTCACAGAACTAGAACAAATAATTTCACAATTTGTATGGAAATACAAAAAACCTCAAATAGCCAAAGTAATCTTGAGAAAGACGAATGGAGCTGGAGGAATCAACCTGCCTGACTTCAGACTCTACTACAAAGCCACAGTCATCAAGACAGTATGGTACTGGCACAAAGACAGAAATATAGATCAATAGAACAGAATAGAAAACCCAGAGATAAATCCACACACCTATGGACACCTTATCTTTGACAAAGGAGGCAAGGATATACAATGGAAAAAAGACAACCTCTTTAACAAGTGGTGCTGGGAAAACTGGTCAACCACTTGTAAAAGAATGAAACTAAAACACTTTCTAACACCATACACAAAAATAAACTCAAAATGGATTAAAGATCTAAATGTAAGACCAGAAACTATAAAACTCCTAGAGGAGAACATAGGCAAAACACTCTCCGACATAAATCACAGCAAGATCCTCTATGATCCACCTCCAAGAATATTGGAAATAAAAGCAAAACTAAACAAATGGGACCTAATGGAACTTAAAAGCTTTTGCACTACAAAGGAAACTGTAAGTAAGGTGAAAAGACAGCCCTCAGATTGGGAGAAAATAATAGCAAATGAAGCAACAAAGGATTAATCTCAAAAATATACAAGCAACTCCTGCAACTCAATTCCAGAAAAATAAATGACCCAATCAAAAAATGGGACTAAGAACTAAACAAACATTTCTCCAAAGAAGATATACAGATGCCAACAAACACATGAAAAGATGCTCAACATCACTCATTATTAGAGAAATGCAAATCAAAACCACAATGAGGTACCATTACACGCCAGTCAGGATAGCTGCTATCCAAAAGTCTACAAGCAATAAATGCTGGAGAGGGTGTGGAGAAAAGGGAACCCTCTTACACTGTTGGCGGGAATGCAAACTAGTACAGCCACTATGGAGAACAGTGTGGAGATTTCTTAAAAAACTAGAAATAGAACTGCCATATGACCCAGCAATCCCACTTCTGGGCATACACACCGAGGAAACCAGATCTGTTTATAATAGCCAGGACATGGAAGCAACCTAGATGCCCATCAGCAGATGAATGGATAAGGAAGCTGTGGTACATATACACCATGGAATATTACTCAGCCGTTAAAAAGAATTCATTTGAATCAGTCCTAATGAGATGGATGAAACTGGAGCCCATTATACAGAGTGAAGTAAGCCAGAAAGATAAAGAACATTACAGCATACTAACACATATATATGGAATTTAGAAAGATGGTAACGATAACCCTATATGCAAAACAGAAAAAGAGACACAGAAGTACAGAACAGACTTTTGAACTCTGTGGGAGAAGGTGAGGATGGGATGTTTCGAAAGAACAGCATGTATATTATCTATGGTGAAACAGATCAGGATGCATGAGACAAGTGCTTGGGCCTTGTGCACTGGGAAGACCCAGAGGAATCGGGTGGAGAGGGAGGTGGGAGGGGGGATCGGGATGGGGAATATGTGTAACTCTATGGCTGATTCATATTAATGTATGACAAAACCCACTGCAATGTTGTGAAGTAATTAGCCTCCAACTAATAAAAAAAAATAAAAAAAACAATAAAAAAAATTAAATACTTTAATACTGATAAATGACAAAAAATAAATAAAATAAACCACAAACCGATGATCTATGTTATATATTGCAAAAGAGATAGAATTCTTTACTGATTTTCTGATTTCAAGAATAGATTCTCTTGGTGTCAAGATTCTATCCTTGGTGTCTGGGATGGCCTTGTCATTTGTTTAGGTCAACAATTTATAGCAAATACTATATGTCAAGCCTGGGTCTCAAGAGGCTTTGTATCTTTCTTTTCTTACTTTTGAAATGCTACTACTATGTAAACCAGTGATCAGTGCAAAGAAATAGAGGAAAGCAATAGAATGGGAAAGATTAGAGATCTCTTCAAGAAAATTAGAGATACCAAGGGAACATTTCATGCAAAGATGGGCTCAATAAAAGACAGAAATGGTATGAACCTAACAGAAGCAGAAGATATTAAGAAGAGGTTGCAAGAATACACAGAAGAGCTATGTAGACATAGCTCAGACATCCTGGAATGCGAAGTCAAGTGGGCCTTAGGAAATATCACAATGAACAAAGCTAGTGGAGATGATGGAATTCCAGCTGAGCTATTTCAAATCCTAAAAGATGGTGCTGTGAAAGTGCTATACTCAATATGTCAGCAAATTTGGAAAACTCAGCAGTGGCCACAGGACTGGAAAAGATCAGTTTCATTGCAATCCCAAAGAAAGGCAATGCCAAAGAATGCTGAAACTACCACACAATTACACTGATCTCATACACTAGTATAAGCAAGGTGAAAAGACAGCCCTCAGAAGGAGAGAAAATAATAGCAAACGAAACAACAGACAAAGGATTAATCTCAAAAATATACAAGCAATCCCTGCAGCTCAATTCCTGAAAAATAAATGACCCAATCAAAAAATGGGACAAAGAACTAAACAAACATTTCTCTGAAGAAGACATACAGATGGCTAACAAACACATGAAAAGATGCTCAACATCACTCATTATCAGAGAAATGCAAATCAAAACCACAACGAGGTACCATTACATGCCAGTCAGGATAGCTGCTATCCAAAAGTCTACAAGCAATAAATGCTGGAGAGGGTGTGGAGAAAAGGGAACCCTCTTACACTGTTGGTGGGAATGCAAACTAGTACAGCCACTATGGAGAACAGTGTGGAGATTCCTTAAAAAACTGGAAATAGAACTGCCATATGACCCAGCAATCCCACTTCTGGGCATACACACTGAGGAAACCAGATCTGAAAGAGACACGTGCACCCCAATGTTCATCACAGCACTGTTTATAATAGCCAGGACATGGAAGCAACCTAGAAGCCCATCAGCAGATGAATGGATAAGGAAGCTGTGGTACATATACACAATGGAATATTACTCAGCCATTGAAAAGAATTCATTTGAATCAGTTCTAATGAGATGGATGAAACTGGAGTCCATTATACAGAGTGAAGTAAGCCAGAAAGATAAAGACCAATACCGTATACTAATGCATATATATGGAATTTAAAAAGATGGTAATGATAACCCTATATGCAAAACAGAAAAAGAGACACAGATGTACAGAACAGACTTTTGGACTCTGTGGGAGAAGGCGAGGGTGGGACGTTCTGAGAGAATAGCACTGAAACAAGTGTACTATCAAGGGTGAAACAGATCACCAGCCCTGTTTGGATGCATGAGACAAGTGCTCAGGGCTGGTGCACTGGGAAGACCCAGAGGGATCAGATGGGGATGGAGGCAGGAGGGGGGGGATCAGGATGGGGAACACATGTAAATCCATGGCTGATTCATGTCAATGTATGGCAAAAACCAATACAATATTGTAAAGTAATTAGCCTCCAACTAATAAAAATAAATGGGGGAAGAAAAAAAAAGACCCTAGTGCTGGGAAAGGTTGAAGGTGGGAGGAGATAAAGATGACATAGGATGAGATGTTTGGATGGCATCACTGACTCAATGGACATACGTTTGAGGAAACTCCAGGAGTTGGGAGGCCTGGCATGCTAGAGTCCATGGGATTGCAAAGCGTCAGACATGGCTGAGTGACTGAACTAAACTGAACCATGTAAATAAACCTGGGTTAGCATTCTGAATAATGAGACATCTGACTGCATTCTCTTTTTGACTCTAGCTGACACTAAGCTGGACCCCAGATATGTGAGTGGGTCCATTCTTCCTCATCTAGCTGTCACTGAGTTAGCACCTGTGTGCAGGCATATCAGCCTGCCTAGCTCTGAGAAGACAGGGCTGGTGTAGGCAGCCTTGCAAAACCACCAGGTTGGACTGTCACCTGAGTTCAAATCCTGATTTCATCCCTTGATAGCTCTGCAATCTTGGGAAAGTACTTAACAGCCACCATCCCACATCTCTATACCTTTTAAAAGCTAGGAAAATGTCAGTGTTCTAGATTAAATGAGTAGCCCAGGTTGTGGACAAAAATTAAACCCAGTAGAAGCTAATTTTATTCTAAGAAAGAATAATAATATCTGACTTATAAAACCTGAGTGTAAGGAAAATTAAATAATGAAAGCCATTTTTTTTTTCAAGAAGACAGTAATATTTAGACTGGTGATGTCCTTCAGAATTTTTTTTAATATTTTGAGTAAGTATCTTTGTTACCTATTTGAATGTAATTTGACAAAGGAGCATCACGTTCAGAGTGCAAAGCTCACTGGCCTTGGATGAAGGAGTCCTGTGATAGGGACAGGGTCTGACACTTACCATTTGTGTGATTTTTTAAAAATTGAGATTTAATAGACATAATGACATAATGCCTGTACAATTTTAAGAGAGTCACCTGTCCTCTCTGGAACACAAGTTTATCACATGAAGAAATGTATTTGTTCCATTTCTAGCACCAACTTTCTGTGATTCCCATTTATTAAAACCTCTTATAACCTCTATAAAATCTGTCATAACTATAAGAACATGTAACCTTGCCTGCAATGATACAGTGTGCAGAAAAGATTAACAACCCTTATGCTATGCATGTTTCTTTGTAGACATTAAGTGTATCATCATCTTTGCTTAAGTGAGAGATGAAATATATCCTTATTTTAACATGAAGATTTACATTGTCATACTTCTTTCTATAATAATCAATCATGTGAACTTGTGTACATTCCTTAATTTCTTTATCAGGAAAATAATTAACTGCTCTTAATTTTTGGAAGGTTAGACCTCTTTGAAAACCTAACAAAAGCAATGTATGTTCACCCCAACCTCCAAAACTGCATGTATGTTTAAACAAACAAAATTTTAGAGGGTTCAAGAATCCCTATAAATCTACCCATAGATTTGGGGTCATTATTCTAAATTAAAAATTCTACCTGTAAAAGGGACTTCCCTGGTAGCTCAGGTGGTAAAGAATCTGCCTGCCATGCAAGAGACCCGGATTCAATCCCTGGGTCAGGAAGATCCTCTGAAGAAGGGAAGTCAACCCATACTAATATTCTTGCCTGAGTAACTCCATGGACAGAGGAGTCTGGCAGGCCACAGTCTATGAGGTCAGAAAGAGTCAGACAGGACTGAATGACTCACACACACACACACACACACACACACACACAGAGTAAAAGATACCTAATGCTAACATTCTATACTCCTAAGAGATGAGTAACAAAATAATTCAAACTTCAGAAGTTTGCAGTTGAATTCCTAACCTTCAGTCCTCCAAAGTGATCTCTCTGTTCATTTGTTATATCAGGTAACAAACTCTATTCTTCTAGCTTCTCACACTACAAGTTTGGAATCAATCTACTCTTTTTTCCCTCCTATTTCCTCTTCAAACTTCCCCCTGAAGTTTGCACCTAAAAAATGAGCACCAAGAAGTTAAAATATTACACCTATAGTTGAGTCAACACAGAGTATCAGAATCACTAGACCTTGTATGTCCTCTTGTTTTCTCCACTGTGTAAAAGAATATGTGGTGAGTCAGCATAACTATCAGAGTGAATTTTAATTCTAGATGAGAGTTATGTATATCATTAATGGACCTCTGTTTAGAAGTGTGTGTGTGTGGCATAAGACAAACTTTGCACCTCTCTTCTGATTTCAACTGAGGTCGAGTGAAACTGTAAGTCTCTCAGTTGTGTCCAACTCTTTGTGACCCATGGACTGTAGCTCTTCTGTCCATGGGACTATCCAGGCAAGACCACTGGAATGGGTAACCATTCTTTTCCAGGGGATCTTCCCAACCCAGGGATAAAACTCAGGTCTCCTGAATTGCACACAGATTCCTTACTGTCTGTGCTACCAGGAAAGACCAACTGAGGTCAAAGAGAAGCCAAATCACTTAACTGCCTCTGATCTGAGATGCTTACCTTTGACCAGAAGGACACACCTGGGAGTGATATTCTTTTTTGTCTCCTCTAAAGTTTTAGCCTTTGTTAGACCTGACACATTTATTTCTTCAGTAGCCCTTTGGGATCCCTTCCACACAGAAGCCCAGATATATGTACCATAGTCTCCAAAGACATAATTAGAGTTCATTTGAAGTATGGGGATAATGTGTTAATTAGGATATAACAATATGATGAGTACTTTATTAAAAATTGGCTCTTTAAATGGATCTAAGTCACAATCTTACTATTAAATATATCTGATAATTGAAACTCTCCAAATTGTATTAATTAGACTTCTCCAAAATGAATCATGCAATACATAATTTTCTTCTTTGCCATATGCTCTTCTCTCTGTGAAGGCTGCACTTCCTTTTCTCATTCATCAGACAATTCCTACTCGTCTTTGTTATTATGGCTTGAATTGTATCCCTCCAAAACTCTTTTGTTGGAGCCCTAACCTCCCCTGGCTTACTAACTCAGAATATAACTGTATTTGTAGATGGTAGTGATAGTCATGTCTGGCTCTGTGTGACCCCATGGACTGTAGCCCGGCCGGCTTCTCAGTCCATGGGATTTCCCGGGCAAGAATACTGAAGTGGGTTGCCATTTCCTTCCCCAGGGGATCTTCCCAACTTAAGGATTGGACCTGCATCTCCTGCATTTCAGGCAGGGTCTTTACTGCTGAGCCACCAGGGAAGTAGGTAGGGCCTTAAGAGACATGGTTAAGTTAAAATGAGGTGACTAGGATAAGCCTTAATCCAATATGTCAGTCAGTCAGTCAGTCAGTTCAGTCACTCAGTCATGTCCAAATCTTTGCTGCCCCAAGGACTGAAGCACCCAGGCCTTCCTGTGCATCACCATCTCCTGGAGTCTTCTCAGACAAATGTCCATTGAGTCCGTGAAGCCATCCAACCATCTCATCCTCTGTCGTTCCCTTCTCTTCCTGCCTTTAATCTTTCCCAGCAGTAGGGTCTTTTCAAATGAGTCACCTCTTCGCATCAGGTGGCCAAAATATTGGAGTTTCAGCTCCAACATCAGTCCTTCCAATGAACACTCAGGACTGATCTCCTTTAGGATGGGCTGGTTGGATCTCCTTGCAATCCAAGGGACTCTCAAGAGTCTTCTCCAACACCACAGTTCAAAAGCATCAATTCTTGATGACTGTGGCTTTGTAGTAGAGTCTGAAGTCAGGCAGGTTGATTCCTCCAGTTCCATTCTTCGACAGTATGGTACTGGCACAAAGACAGAAATATAGATCAATGGAACAGAATAGAAAACCCAGAGATAAATCCACGAACCTATGGACACCTTATCTTTGACAAAGGAGGCAAGGATATACAATGGAAAAAAGACAACCTCTTTAACAAGTGGTGCTGGGAAAACTGGTCAACCACTTGTAAAAGAATGAAACTAAAACACTTTCTAACACCATACACAAAAATAAACTCAAAATGGATTAAAGATCTAAATGTAAGACCAGAAACTATAAAACTCCTAGAGGAGAACATAGGCAAAACACTCTCCGACATAAATCACAGCAAGATCCTCTATGATCCACCTTCAAGAATATTGGAAATAAAAGCAAAACTAAACAAATGGGACCTAATGGAACTTAAAAGCTTTTGCACTACAAAGGAAACTATAAGTAAGGTGAAAAGACAGCCCTCAGATTGGGAGAAAATAATAGCAAATGAAGCAACAAAGGATTAATCTCAAAAATATACAAGCAACTCCTGCAACTCAATTCCAGAAAAATAAATGACCCAATCAAAAAATGGGACAAAGAACTAAACAGACATTTCTCCAAAGAAGATATACAGATGCCAACAAACACATGAAAAGATGCTCAACATCACTCATTATCAGAGAAATGCAAATCAAAACCACAGTGAGGTACCATTACACACCAGTCAGGATGGCTGCTATCCAAAAGTCTACAAGCAATAAATGCTGGAGAGGGTGTGGAGAAAAGGGAACCCTCTTACACTGTTGGCGGGAATGCAAACTAGTACAGCCACTATGGAGAACAGTGTGGAGATTCCTTAAAAAACTGGAAATAGAACTGCCATATGACCCAGCAATCCCACTTCTGGGCATACACACTGAGGAAACCAGATCTGAAAGAGACACGTGCACCCCAATGTTCATCGCAGCACTGTTTATAATAACCAGGACATGGAAGCAACCTAGATGCCCATCAGCAGATGAATGGATAAGGAAGCTGTGGTACATATACACCATGGAATATTACTCAGCCATTAAAAAGAATTCATTTGAACCAGTCCTAATGAGATGGATGAAGCTGGAGCCCATTATACAGAGTGAAGTAAGCCAGAAAGATAAAGAACATTACAGCATACTAACACATATATATGGAATTTAGAAAGATGGTAACGATAACCCTATATGCAAAACAGAAAAAGAGACACAGAAGTACAGAACAGACTTTTGAACTCTGTGGGAGAAGGTGAGGGTGGGATGTTTTAAAAGAGCAGCATGTATACTATCTATGGTGAAACAGATCACTAGCCCAGGAGGGATGCATGAGACAAGTGCTCGGGCCTGGTGCACTGGGAAGACCCAGAGGAATCGGGTGGAGAGGGAGGTGGGAGGGGGGATTGGGATGGGGAATACGTGTAAAGCTATGGCTGATTCATATCAATGTATGACAAAACCCACAAAAACAAAAAAAACAAAAGCATCAATTCTTTGGTGCTTACCTTTCTTTATAGTCCAACTCTCACATCCATACATGACTACTGGAAAAAAACATAGCTTTGACTCGACATTACTTTGTTGTCAAATGTAATGTCTCTGCTTTTTAATATGCTGTCTAGGTTGGTCATGACTTTTCTTTCAAGGAGCAAGGGTCTTTTGCTTTCATGGCTTTAAGTCTTATACTTGCTATACTCTTGTTCTTGATTCTCTAGTTTTTGGAGGAAATAATCCTTTATTGAAAACTCACAGTGAATCTAAGTAAAGATATTTGCTATCTTCTACATCTATTGCCAAAGAAATATATCATGGCAAACAAAGAAATAATTATCAGAATGAAAAATAAATTTATTTTAAGGGAATTTTGTGAGAGGTATTTTACTTGTGACCTCTTAACTCATTCTCCTAACAAATGGATCTTCAGAACCGAAAGTTCAAGGTTTGTACTTTTGTTTTCTCACCTGTGAGCTGCAAGATTTTAAGCAAGTAATTTAATCCATATAATCGTGACAATGATTCAATAATCAATTTTATTATTCCCTGGTAGTTCATCTGGTAAAGAATCCACCTGTGATGCAGGAGAACCTGCTTTGATTCCTGGGTCAGGAAGATCTGCTGGAGAAGGGTTAGGCTACCCACTTTAGTATTCTTGGGCTTCCCTTGTGGTTCAGCCAGTAAAGAATCCACCTGCAATGTGGGAGACCTGGGTTCCATCCCTGGCTCGAGAAGGTCCCGTGGAGAAGGGAACCTACCTTCTACCCACTCCAATATTCTTGCCTGGAGAATTCTTTGGACTGTATAGTCCATGAAGTCACAAAGAGTTGGGCAGGACTGAACGAATTTCATTTCACTTCATAGATTAAGATTTCATAGATTAAGATAGTATATATGCAGGCAACCATGAATACTGTTTTAGAAATCCAATCTCTCACAAAATTCTCAGAATCCAGCCACTTTATTTCAAAAGCATATTCACATACATTATTGTCAACTGAAAAAAAAATACAGGCTGGTATTTCCACATTATTTAATAATTTCTTTGTTTTCTTTTTTATTTATTTCTGAGACTGCAAGCTGTCATTAATGATGTAGAGATTAATCTGTAAAAAAAATTAAAAAATAAAAAAAACACTCTTTGTTTATGAAACTGCTTTCTCTATCATTTTCCTCAAGGCATCTTTAACATCTTTATTTCTTAAGCTATAGATCAAGGGATTCAACAAGGGAATCACCACTGTGTAGAACACAGACATCACTTTATCCCTCTCCAGGGCATAGCTCTTACTTGGCCAGGAGTAAATGAAGAGAACTGACCCATAGTACAAGGTGACAGCTGTCAGGTGAGAGCCGCAGGTGGAGAAGGCCTTCACGCGGCCTTGGGTGGAGCGGATCTTCAAGATGGCAGCGATGATGAAGAGATAGGAGGCAAGGGTAAACACAGTGGGAGTGATGACATTAGAGACAAGCAAGAAATAGAGCACAGCGTGGTAGCTTTCCTTCACATCACAGGCCAATTTGACAAGGGGAGGCAGATCACAAAAGAAATCATCAGTGACATTGTCCCCACGGAAGTTCAAGGTAAATGTTTCACTTGTGACGATGGTTGAGTTCACAAAGCCACCAAAATATGATGCTGCAACAAGACTGGCACATGACCTTGGAGACACGGCCTGGGAATAAAGCAAGGGGCTGGAGACGGCCACATAGCGGTCATGAGCCATGGCAGCCAACAGGTCACATTCAGTGTAGTCCATTCCAGCAGCAAAGAAGAATTGAGCTAGGCAGCCAGCAAAGGAGATGCGTTTGTCATCAGAGATGCAGGTCATCAGGATTTGGGGGGCATAGACAGAAGCATACCAGAGATCCAGGAATGACAGACTTCCAATGAAGAAATACATGGGTACATGGAGTCGAGAATCAGAACAGATCAGAGAAATCAGGGTGATGTTCCCTAAAAGACTGATGATATAAATGATCAGGAAGATGTAAAAGAGAACTCTCTATAACCACGGGTCTGTCGTAAATCCTAAAAGTATGAACTCCTTCACTATGGTAAAATTTTTCTCATCCATTGATTTTGGGTTTCTATGGTTCTTTTCTGTAAATGGATTAATAAATATGCCATAATTTAAGATATCAGTATATCACCCACTCACAACTGGTCACCTAATCTGAGACAGAGGAGGCAAGAATACACAATGGGAAAAAGATAGTCTCTTCTATAAGTGGTACTGGGAAAACTGAACAGCTACATGGGGGAAAAAAATGAAATCAGAGCAATTTCTAACAGTATACACAAAAATAAACTCAAAAAGGATTATATCTAAATGTAAGACCAGATACTATAAAACTTAGAGGAAAATATAGGCAGAACATGATCTGACATAGATCACAATAAGATTATTTTTGATCCACCTACTAGAGTAATGAAAATAAAAGCAAAAATAAACATAATGGGACTTAAGCAAACTTAATAGCTTTTGCACAGCAAAAGAAACCATAAACAAAACAAAATAACCCACAGAAAGGGGAAAAAAAAAAAACAACATTGGCCAATGAACCAACTGACAAAGGATTTATCTCTAAATACACAGCTTATGTAGTTTGATATTAAAACAAACAAAAACCTCAATCAAAAAATCAGAGGAAGGTCTACACAGACATTTCTCCAAAGAAGACTTATAAATGACCAACAGGCAAGGAAATTATGCCCAGCATAGCTAATTATCAGAGAAATTCAAATAAAAACTACAAGAAGATATCTCCTCTCGCCAGTCAGAATAGCCCGCATCGAAAATTCTATGAACAATAAATGCTGGAGAGAGAGAGACAGTGTGGAAAAAAGGAAACCCTCCTACACCATTGATGGGAATGTAAATTGGTATGACCGCCATGGAGAACAGTAAAGTTAAAGTGAAGTCGCTTAGCCATGCCCGACTTTTTGCGACCCCATGGACTGTAGCCCACCAGTCTCCTCCGTCCATGGGATTATCCAGGCAAGAATACTGGAGTGGGTTGCCATTTCCTTCTCCAGGGAATCTTCCCGACCCAGGGATTGAACCCAGGTCTCCGGCATTGCAGGCAGACGCTTTAACCTCTAAGCCACCAGGGAAGCACCAGGCAGAACACTAAAGAGTTTCCTTAAAAACCCGTGAAAATAGAACTCCCAGGTGACCCAGAAATTCCTCTCCTGAGCATATCCCTGGAGAAAACCATGATTCCCAACTCATGGCTGCACTGTTTATGGAGGAGCGGACAAAGAAAATGTAGTACAGAAATACAGTGGACTATTGTTATTGTTATTTTTATTTTAGTTGCTAAGTTGTGTTCAACTCATTTGCAAGCCCATGGGACTATAGCCCACCAGGCCCCTCTGTCCATGGGATTTCCCAGGCAAGTATACTGGAGTGTGTTGCTATTTCCTTCTCCAAGGGATCTTCCCAACCTAGCAATCAAACCTGCATCCCCTGCTTGGCAGTCAGATTCTTTACCACACAGTCACCTGGGAAGTCCACAATGGAATATTACTCAGCCATTAAAAAGAACAAAATAATTCTATTTGCAGTGACATGGATGGACCCAGAGATTGTCGATTGTCGTAAAGAGTGAAGAATGTCAGACAAAGACAAATATCATCTGATATTGCTTATATGAAATATATTTAAAGATAGTACAAATGAACCTGTTTACAAAACAGAAATAGAGTCATAGATGTAGAAAACAAACGTTGAAATCAAAAGGGAAAGGGTGGGGAGAGGAATAAATTGGGAGATTGGGATTGCCATATACACACTACTATGTATAAAATAGATAACTAGTAAGAACCTCGTGTATGGCAAAGGGAACTCTACTCAATACCCTATAGTGACCTATATGGGAAGAGATTTTTTTTTTTTAATCTATATATGTATATGTATAATTGTTTCACTTTGCTATGCATGAAAAACTATCACATTGTAAATCAACTGTACTCCAATAAAAACTTATGAAAAGATAATATATCATCATATGCCATTTTAAATCATGGAAATTCAGCAATTGATACATATATGCTATTACTTTTAAGACATGTTTATGCTGAACTGTATATCATTTTTTGATACCTAGGAAACCATTGTATGCTGCCTTGAAAGAGCAGACGAACATAACATAGTGTGTGCCACCTCATATTTTAATCTAATTTTCCTCCTTTTGAGAAAGCATGGTTCTTTTCCCCTCTGCACCTAGGGTGATTTGGGGCCAAGTACGCAATTTTCTTTTTTTTTTAAGCAATTTAAAGAAATGCTTTGTTTTCCTCCTCAGGTACTTGAATTCTTTTGTCATTTTCCAGATAGTCACATGGAGAAACATACTTTATTATTCTAACTATATTTTGCATTCTCTTTGGAAGTGCATTTTGCTTTAACTTCCTTGAAGGCAATACTTATATTCTATTCAAGTTTTTACTCCACAAAGCAAAGAATGATGAAATAGAAAATGTGTGATTTAAATTAAAAAATCAATTAACTTAGATACTAGGAATCTGAGACCATAGATAACTGTATGACCCTTCTATGCATCCAGAAGGGAAGTGAAAAGATTCATCAAAGAAAAACTATGTTCATAATGTGGCTTGGATTTCCCATAGAATTGACATTAAAAAAAAAAAAAAACCAAAAACAACTGGATGAACAAATTATTTCGGTACTATGAGACATTGAATAATGGTCCATAAATACAACCAGATTTTAATTCCTCGTGTTTCCCTGGTAGTCCAGCTGATAAAGAGTCTGCCTGCAATGCAGGAGACCCTGGCTCGATTCTGAATCTGTGAATGTTATTCTAGATGAGAAAAAGTTATTAAAATTAAGAAACTTGAGATAGGGAGATTATCTGTGCATGCGTCCTAAGTCGTTTCAGTCATGTCCAATTTTTTACGACCCTATGGACCATAGCCAGCTAGGTTCCTCTGTCCATGGCATTTCCCAAGAATGGGTTGCCATTTCCTCCTCCAGGGGATTTTCCCCACCCAGGGATTGAACCCAAGTCTCCTGCAGCTTCTGCATTGTAGGCTGATTCTTTACTGCTGAGTCATCTGGGAAGCCCAAAACAATCACAAACATCCTTATATAATGGAGGAAGACAGAGACTTGAGTACAGACTCTAGAGTAAGAGGCAATGTGACTGCAGAGACAGAGACAGTAGTGATGCAACCTCAAGGAAAGCCAGCAGCCACAGAAAGTCAGAGAGGCAAGGACTGGACTTTCCACTAGACCATCTAGACGGAGTGTTGGCCCTGCCAACACTTTGATTTTGGACTGATTATACTGTTTGGACTTCTGATTTCCAGAAATTAGGAGAAAATAAATTTTTGCGGTTTTAAGCCACCATGTTTGTGGTAATTTGATATAGCAGCAATAGGAAACTAATAAAGATATTCACAGAAGAAAACATCTAACACTCTTTTTTCCTTTAAGGTAGAAGCAGGAGCCTGGACTCTTGACAGCAATAGAGGAAGCATCATCTCTGCTTGCCTACGCTACAACCCATAGAGCCCTTAGTTCAATGTACCACAATAAAAAAAACAGCTAACTTATATTTGTCAGTGTTCTAAATTGGCAAGAGACATAAAGTTTTTGTTAATGAGTCCAAGGCTCTGAAAATATATTAGGGAGAAATTTCATCTTGGCCACCTTGCTAAGCCACAAACTTAAAATTGAGATAGCAAGTAAAATTTTGCTCTTTTGGAATCATACATAAAATGATTGTTGTTTAGTTGCTAAGTCATGTCTCACTCTTTTACAACCCCATGGGCTATAGCCTGCCAGGCTCCTCTGTCCATGGGATTTCCCAGGCAAGAAGACTGGAGTGGGTTGCCATTTCCTTCTCCAGAGTATCTTCCCAACCCCAGGTTTGAACCTGCATCTCCTGCATTGGCAGACAGATTCATACCTAAGATATGGTAAGAATCTAAAATTATATTATTTAAAACAAATATGAAAGCTATAGACTTTGTCAAAATAGAAATTCTTCACAATAAGAAAAGAGGGTTGTAATAAGAGACATTTAATTTATTTTTGAATTTCAGTGCTGTCAGGTGGAAAGATTATTTTTAACAGAACATATCCCTGAAAACAGTTTAAGACCAAGAACCAAGAGACCTGGGTTCTGATCTCAATTAGCTGCTGCCAATTTTAAATAACAGAGGCTTCCCCACTGGCTCAGCAGTTAAAGAATCCATCTGCAATGCAGGAGCTATGGCAGGAGCCACAGGTTCAATTCCTGGGTCAGGAAGATCCCCTGGAGAAGAAAATGGCAACCCACTCCAGTATTCTTGCCTAGAAAATCCCATGTACAGAGGAGCCTGGTGGACTACAGTCCATGGGGTCACAAAAGACATAACTTAGCAAATAAACTATTTTAAATAATATTAACAATTATATTTTTTCACTTACCTTAGTTCAGTGAATTTTATGAGAGCACAGATGTGAGAAAGCACTTTGAGAACTAGAAGTTAAAACTACAAATTACATCTTTTTTGATTTCTTGATGTTTTTCATCTTTGCAATCTGTCCTTCAGTTATATTTGGTTTACCTCCAAAGGATTTTCAATAGCAACCTTGCTATTAATATCATGTATTTCCCATGCATAAATGTCCCACTCTTTAACATTTTGCTTTTGCACAAACTGAGCAATTGCTAGGACTGTTTTCAGAATTACAGTTAGAAATAAAAGTTGCAGGAGACATTTCTTCCCTAAACTTTCCTATTTTCTTCTACCATTATTAAGACATAAAATAGACACAAGTGTGAATGTCTGCATACATGAATATATATACAAATGCTTTCATACACAAAAATAAAAGGTTTGGCAGTGGCTTAGGGTTAGACATAAAACCCAGGTAAATAATATAAAGTAGGAAAATGTGAAATGGAAAAACAAGTGCTGGACATAAATGGCAAGGATAAAGCTTGCTACACACTTAACAAGTCCCACCTACTGCTCTGTGCAGACCATAAGTTTGGCTCAAAACTTTCTGGAAGCCCATGTATACAATTAGTACTGTTCAACACTTCTAATGCTGCTTCACAGGTGGCTCAGCAGTAAAGAATCCACCTTCTAATGCGGGAGACACAGGAGATATGAGTTGGATCCCTGGGTGGGGAAGATCCCCTGGAGGAGGAAATGGGAACCCACTCCAGTATTCTTGCCTGGGAAATCCCACGGACAGAAGAACCTGGAAGGCTACAGTCCATGGGGTAATAAAGAGTTGGATACAACTTAGTGACTAAATAACAGGAGTGTCCAACAAACAAACAAACTAACCCAAAAAAGGTGGGCAGCAATATTACCAATGGCAATATTACTATTCTTGATACTAACTTTGAAATCACTTCTCTCAAGGATCCTTGCAAAAAAAGAAAAAAATGAGTAAATGATAATGCATAATATAGTGTATTGAATGAAAGTGAAAGTTGCTCAGTTGTGTCCGACTCTTTGTGACCCCATGGACCCCATGGTCCCCATGGACCCCACGGACTCTATTGAATAGTAGACTGATAAATATAGACACAAAAAGAGCTTCTGTCGAGCTGCATTTGTTTGCCATTTATCCATAGGCTGCATGCTTTGATTCAAGGGATACTGAGAAAGTTTCTCCCCGAAAAACATGTCTCCTCCTCCTCACCTCTCAAACATCTCCCTGCACAGAAACCTTTCTAAAAGGCTGATGGTTGTAGGAGTGCTCATCCGAAATGAGTTGATCTCTTTGTAATCTCCCAGTCCTGTCCAGGACTATTGCATTTTTCTATCTGTGTGGCTCAGTTTGACACTTTAATCAGACAGTTCTTGAGTTAGATATCAATTGTGATAGTAGCATAATATGAAAGATAGACGTAGGTATAGATACAAATCACTATAGGCAGATAGGTATGGATGACAACGATGGATACACAGATAAATGATAGGTTATTGCACTCCTTCTCCTTGCAGGGGGCCTAAGTCGCTTCAGTCATGTCCGACTCTTTGTGACCCTATGGACTATTCAAGCTCCTCTGTCCATGGGATTCTCCAGGCAAGAACACCTGAGCAGACTGCCTTTTCCGATTCCAGGGGATCTTCCCGACCCCAGATATCAAGCCCAGGTCTCCTTTGTCTCTTGTACTGGCATGCAGGTTCTTTATTGCTAGCACCGCCTGGAAAGCCCGATATAGAAACAGAAGCATGATAAGGTCATGATTATACTGACCCATTTTAATTTTTCTACATATTGACTTACTCTAAGGACTGAGACATTCTGTTCTCAGTGAGACATGGGTCACGCCGGCTACAGAGTGTTGATGAGAATGAAAACATCCATTAAGAACGCATCCACCTGTTTGTTTGACTGAAAGAGAAAGTAAGGCCCGAAGAAAAGATATTTGGAAACATTTTATTAATAGCTTCCTTCACTAAATGTAATTATAGGAGATAAAGCAAAATCTCTTCCATGAGGCAGAATTTTGTTATGGTTTGATTACATTTAACACAGGTTTGTCCATATTATGATTTACTGAACTTTTCCCTCGGTTAAATTAAACTAAATTAATTAAACACAGTACTTACTTCATGAAAATAAGTTACTCCATTTGAATTTCACCCTGGTCCAGAATTTCCCACATTACATTATAATAAAAAAAGTGCTTTTTACTCATTTCAAAGGAATTATCTTTCCAGTGATAACAGGATGGGGAGAACTTATAAGCCTGAGCACTCCTTTGGGATATGTTGCTAGAAGCAGAGGACTTTGTGCTACTCTGGTGCCAAGTGTCCAATTATAATGCTCACTATCTTTCTGGAATGAAATGGGAGAGATCATTCATCATCAATATAATTGATTCAATTACCTTGAAAAACATTTTTGATTGCTAAGTTTAACTAATGCATTTGAAATAAGAGAAAAACTTGCAGAAAGGAATAACCAACACCATAGGCTAGCAAGGTAGATGCTCAGGAATTATTTATAGTCCATAATGATGATAATAATAATGATAATTAAAATAATAATGATAGAGTTTTTGTTCTTAAACATGTTGATGATTACCTTATTTGCACATTTTATAAACATTTAAATTGAGACAGAATTTGAGAAATTGAGATTGAGAGACAGAACCAGAGTCATATGGTTAAGGCAAACCTCATCTCCTCATCAGCCCTTATTTATATTTATTCAATCAAAACAGAATTGGAAGAAAACCCTAGGTACCCAGAACTGAGTTGGATGCTGACTGTAAGGATATAAGATCCTAAGTGAGCTTAGTAACAGCTATTAGGCAAGCTCAGGATAGAGATAATCTAAGTGTGAACCCCAGGCCTACTACTCACCAGTCATGTGACCAAGAGCAATGCACCTAAACCCACCAAGCCTCAGGTTCCCTATCCATAAAATGAAAATAACTTTCCTTTCTCATAAAATCATTGTGAAGATTAAATGAAATGACACATACAGAAAGTTTTAATACATTTCAATAAAAATTAATAAGACAATGAAAAGAAGAAAAGAGAGATACAGTACCTGTCCTTGTGGAACTTATACCCTCATTTCAGAGGTAGTCGGAACTTGTATACATTTATACTTATATGACTAAGTTGGGAAGAAAAATAACAACATGTCATGAGACTGCATCAGATCTAACATGATGTGGAATCAGAGGAGACTTATCTGAGGAGATGACATTTGACTTAAGAGCAGAAGGATAGTAATTGGAACTCTCTAGTCAAAGTGGGTGATAGTCGAGGGGGTGGCAGCTTCAAGGAGGATAGGGAGAACAGTCCTGCAAAGGCAGTAGTTGAGAAAAAGTGCTGTAGATTCCAGGAGGTGCAGGAAGTTCATGTGGAAGAATCCAAGAGAGTTAGAACAGAACTGAATCAGGCATGAGAGGTGGGCAAGGCCTGACAGCATAGAGACTGGTATCCATCCCTGGGTCAGGGAGATCCTGTGGCGGAGGAAATGGTAACCCACTCCAGTATTCTTGCCTGGGAAATCCCATGGACAGAGGAGCCTGGCGGGCTACAGTCCACGGGGTGGCAGAAGAACCAGACACACCTAGACACTAAACAACAACAGTCAATGTTAATGATGCTGGAATATATTCAAAGTGTAGTGATGAGGAGCCATTTATGAGTTTTAGTCAGATGCATGGTGTGGTCAAATAACATCTTAAATAAAACTCTCTTTATATGGGACTTGATGATGAAAATTTTGAGCACCCAAATATCTCTGAAATTTCCTTGTTTTTAGAAATCCACTTTCCTTTCTCTCAGGAGGGAAAAAATATTTTAATGACTGTCTAGGGTAGTCTACAGGACAGGAGACATCTATATCTTTTCAATCCTTGCCTTTAACACTCATCTTTGCTTCTAGGTCCTAAAGAGAGTTTCAAACACAACCCAGATGGGGAGTACAAGGACTTCTCTGGGAACACACAGGTACATACCTGAGGGTTGGTTGGATTATATTAATTGTCATAAGCAGAGTCTGAGGAGTATTTAGGGAATAGATACTATGGGAGGTGGACAAATGTGAATAACCCATAAAGTAACATCAACAGATCCCTATCATCAGTACAGTTGAGATGTAAGACAAGAAAAAGACAACTAGCTAAAATCTTATGAAAACATTGCCAAGAGGACCATGAAGATATAAAAAAGGATATACTGAAATTTTATTGTAGACATTGTGAAAGAAAAAAAAAAGAGAAGTCTTAATTGAAGGGTTACTCTTTTTCATATAAAAGAATTTCAATTGAGGGACTGAATCATAATTATGAAAACAATCATCACTGGAAGCAATCATTTGAAAAGCAATAATTTGTCCTTTTGAAAGGTTGTAGCTGAACGATAAGATGCGGGATCCTTGGCCTCCGAAGGAGATGAATTCAATCCAGGGCCAGAGATGAGGCTGGATCGCGCAGAGCTTTTGTGTAATAAAGTTTTATTAAAGTATAAAGGAGATAGAGAAAGCTTCTGACATAGGCATCAGAAGGGGGCAAAAGAGTACCCCCCTCCTTGTCTTTAGCTGTATGTTATGTAGTCACTCACAGTCTGTTAATGAAAAGAAAGGAATGTCATAAAATTTAGAATGGTACCAGATAATTCATCCCTGGCCATAAAACGATTGACTTGAATCTTGTAGAAGGGCAGAATACCAACAAATAGTTTCATTTACATAGATTAGGGAACAATATCTGAGTAAGTAGGTTAGGC
Organism: Cervus canadensis; assembly: GCF_019320065.1. Classification (NCBI taxonomy): domain Eukaryota; kingdom Metazoa; phylum Chordata; class Mammalia; order Artiodactyla; family Cervidae; genus Cervus; species Cervus canadensis. The sequence continues at coordinate 73,560,450 of NC_057396.1, forward strand.
CGGTTTTGTTGGAACCAACTTGAAGATAGAGTCTGGGGTAGATTAACATAGCTTAAGACAACATTTCCATAAAAAAAGAAATGTATTGGTTAACTCAAGGTTTGAGAGTAGTTAGCTTCAGGTGAAACCAGGTATCATGGCAACACAGCATTTTAAGAGAAACCTCCTTTTAAATTTGTATAGAGAAGAAAAAATATCGCTGTTTTTTTTTCCTCCTGCAGCTTAAGAGAGATAAAAATGTCTGGCACTTGCAGCCTCTTTCCTCCGTTTGGAGACCCCTGGCCTTCCTGTCTGTTACCCTCTCACTTTCATATATATATATTTAGAGACACTTACATTCCTTGAAATAAAGGAAGCTAGATAATCACCACACCCATCTGCTTTTCTGAGAATACAAGAAACTCCATTATTAGCTCACTCTACAGTTAGGGAAGGATCCCATGACTTTGGCCAATTGAGTAAAAACAAAAGTAAGATGCACCAATTTTATTTCTGGCTATAAAACCCTATGCACAGTCATTCACAGTCTATCTTTCAGTTCAGTTTATTTCAGTTCAGTTCCTCAGTTGTGTCTGACTCTTTGAGACCCCATGGACAGCAGTACACCAGGCCTCCCTGTCCATCACCAACTCCTTGAGTTTACTCAAACTCGCGCCCACTGAGTCAGTGATACCATCCAACCGTCTCATCCTCTGTCATCCCCTTCTTCTCTCGCCTTCAATCTTTCCCAGTATCAGGGTCATTTAAAATGAGTCAGTTCTTCGCATCAGGCGGCAGAAGTATTGGAGTTTCAGCTTCAGCATCAGTCCTTCTAATGAACACCCAGGACTGATCTCCTTTAGGATGGACTGGTTGGATCTCCTTGCAGTCCAAGGGACTCTCAAGAGTCTTCTCCAACACCACAGTTCAAAAGCATCAATTCTTCAGCACTCAGCTTTCTTTATAGTCCAACTCTCACATCCATACATGACTACAGGAAAAATAATAACTTTGACTAGATGGAACTCTGTCGGCAGAGTAACATCTCTTGTTTTTAATATGCTGTCTAGGTTGGTCGTGACTTTTCTTTCAATGAGCAAGGATCTTTTAATTTCATGGCTGCAGTCACCATCTGTAGTGATTTTGGAGCCCCCCCCAAAATGAAGTCTCTCACTGTTTCCATTGTTTCCCCATCTATTTGCCATGAAGTGATGGGACCAGATGCCATGATCTTAGTTTTCTGAATGTTGAGCTTTAGGCCAACTTTTTCAGTTTCCTCTTTCACTTTCATCAAGAGGCTCTTTAGTTCTTTGCTTTCTGCCATAAGTGTGGTGTCATCTGCATATCTGAGTTATTGATATTTCTCCCAGCAATCTTAATTCCAGATTGTGTTTCATCCATCCCAGCGTTTCTCATGATGTACTCTGTAAATAAGTTAAATAAGCAGGGTGACAATATACAGCCTTGATGTACTCCTTTTCCTATTTGGAACCAGTCTGTTGTTGTATATTCAGTTCTAACTGTTGCTTCCTGACCTGCATACAGATTTCTCAGAAGGCAAGTCAGGTGATCTTCTATTCCCATCTCTTGAAGAATTTTACATAGTTTCCTGTGATCCACACAGTTAAAGGCTTTGGCATAGTCAATAAAGCAGTAGATGATTTTTCTGGAACTCTCTTGTTTTTTTGATGATCCAATGAATGTTGGAAATTTGATCTCTGGTTCCTCTGCCTTTTCTAAAACCAGCTTGAACATCTGGAAGATCACGGTTCACTTACTGTTGAAGCCTGGCTTGGAGAATCTAGAGCACTACTTTGCTAGCACGTGAGATGAGTAAAATTGTATGGTAGCTTGAGCATTCTTTGGCATTGCTTTTCCTTGGGATTGGAATGAAACTGTCCTTTTCCAGTCTTGTGGCCACTGTTTAGTTTTCTAAATGTGCTGGCATATTGAGTGCAGCACTTTCACAGCATCATTTTTTAGGATTTGAAATAACTCAACTGGAATTCCATCACCTCCACTAGCTTTCTTCATAGTGATGTTTCCTAAGGCCCACTAGACTTCGCATTCCAGAATATCTGGCTCTAGGTGATTTATCACACCATTGTGGTTATCTGGGTCATGAAGACCTTTTTTGTACAGTTCTTCTCTGTATTCTTGCCACCTCTTCTTAATATCTTCTGCTTCTATTAGGTCCATACCATTTCTGTCCTTTATTGTGCCCATCTATGCATGAAATGTTCCCTTGGTATCTCTAATTTTCATCAAGAGATCTCTAGTCTTTCCCATTCTATTGTTTTCCTCTATTTCTTTGCACTGATCACCGAGGAAGGCTTTCTTATGTCTCTTTGCTATTCCTTGGAACTCTGCATTCAAATAGGATTATCTTTCCTTTTCTCCTTTGCCTTTAGCTTCTCTTCTTTTCAAAGCTATTTGCAAGGCCTCCTCTGACAACCAGTTTGCTTTTTTGCATTTCTTTTTCTTGGTGATGGTCTTGATCCCTACCTACTGTATAATGTTATGAACCTCTCTCCATATTTCTTCAGGCACTCTGTCTATCAAATCTAATTTCTTGAGTCTATTTGTCATTCCACAGTACAATCGTAAGGGATTTGATTTAAGTCATACCTGAATGGTCTAGTGGTTTTTCCTACTTTCAAAGGGCAAAGGTGAAGCCCCAGCAAGATGGCAGAAGGGGCAAAATTGTGTTTAGCATCAAACTCCATACCTGCCAGAGACACTCAATGGGCTCAAACATACCTTGTGCACACCAGGACCCAGAGCCCTCACAGAGACTGAGACAGAACTGTGCTGAGCGTCTCCTGTGGAGGTCCAGGTCAGCAGTGGCCTGCCACAGGGGCAGGGGCTCTCTTGGTGGAGGTCACCATTAACGCCACCATATGAGCCGCCAGAACTTACACAGGACTGGGAAACAGACTCTGGGAGGGCACAGACAGAACCTTGGGCACCAGGACCCAGGAGAAGGGAGCAGAAAACCCACAAGAGACTGACCCAGACTTTCTGGTGAGTGTCCAGGAGTCTCTGGCGGAGGCGTGGGTCGGTGGTGGTGCTGCAGAGTTGGGGGCACTGAGTGTAATAGTTCGTGCATGGGACCTTTTGAAGGAGGTCGCAATTATCTTCATCATGTCCACCATAGTTTGGCCTCAGGTCAAATAACAGGGTGGGAACACAGCCTCTCCCTTCAACAGAAAATCTTAAGATTTACTGAGCATGGCCCTGATTAGAACAAGACCCAGTGTCCCCCTCAGTCAGTCTTTCCCATCAGGAAATTTTATAAGCCTCTTATCCTTCTCCATCAGAGGGCAGACAGACTGAACACCACAATCACAGAAAACTGACCAATCTGATCACATGGACCACAGCCTTGTCTAACTCAATGAAACTTTGAGCCATGCTGTGGAGGATCACCCAAGATGGATGGGTCATGGTGGAGAGTTCTGACAAAACGTGGTCCACTGGAGAAGGGAAGGGCAAAGCACTTCAGTATTCTTGCCTTGAGAACCCCATGAATAGTATGGTCTATCTTTACCTTTTGCCAAACCATCTGTTGGTGATGGTGACCTCAAAAGCAGAAAAGAAACAGACCTGAGAGTCACTGACTATTGGGAAGATGATGCTTCCCAAGAGCTTGAACTGCAATGTAGTCTAGCCTACCCCCAACTCCAAAGGTTTTGGTCATTTATTTAAAAATCAAATAAATACACATGGAAACCCCAACAACTACAGAGGCATTGCAATTGTTTACAATTAAAAATGAACAAACACGCAGTTCCTGCTTTTAAGAAAGATCATTTAATCATGGAAAAGGTAATTCCAAGCAAGTTATTACAATACAATATCTCTTCCACAGAAGTATAATAACAAACAAACAAGCAAAAACTGTTAAAGAATTTTATCATGGGTACTTTTGTCAAATGAAAAAGAAAAAAAGGAAAATTAGCACCAGGTTTGATACCTTTATTCAAGGGAAAACAATCCATGAATGGGGGACTACAGTGCCTCACAGAAAGTGCAAACTCTTTCTTAGGGATTTTGGATAACAGCAAATTTTATAGAGTATTAGAAGCAGCAAACTCCAGCAGTTGGTGATAGGCAGGGAAGCCTGGTGTGCTGCCGTTCATGGGGTCTCAAAGAGCCAGACACAGCTGAGCAACTGAACTGACTGAGAAGCAGCAATGCAGAAAGAGGGCATGACTGGTGGGGTTTGCATATTTGACCTTGATGGGTCCAAGGGCAGGCTTCTCCAGGATGTGGCCCTCTGGCATGTAGCTTATTGTAAACTATCAGAACTTAAAAAGTCAGAATGATGAATATATGGTTTGGTCTTTTTATAGAACGTTTTAAAGTTTTCACCAAATTTATTTATTCATTCTTCTGAAGATTTTGTAGTTTCTTGTGTAAAACTACAGAAGAGATACTTTCATTACCAACTAATACTTTAAAGGATCTTGTCTTCAAGACTTTCCTAGTCTTTCAAGGTAAAATTGCTATATAAATACACATTCCTGGTTAGAAGAGAAATTGAAACTGAGAGTCTTTGAGTGTTGTTTTTTGGATAAGTTCACAGTTTATGCAATTCCTAGTAATTTCTCCAAGACTTTTAAATACCTCTTTCTGGCCTTTATCAGAGGACTGGTCACAGCAGGGAATAGAGGACTAAGGATTTCAGAGAAATTCAAGAGTAAACTTTTCCTTCATTTCAATCCATTCTCTGATCAACTTCCAGAGTAAACCTTGAAGATGTAAATCTGATCATGTTATGTCCTCATGATGGTATTGTGTCCATTTCTGTTGTTTTCAAGTCCAAACACCTTATATGGCTTCCAGTAAGCTTGGTGAGCTGATAACACTTATGGTTCATTTCCAGTTGCTCTCTCCAAACCATCCTAAGTTAATCCCTCTCAGCTTCTGTGCTAATCAGGCTCTCTCTTATTTTAGAGCTCAGAGTTGAGTTGCTTTGGGGCCTGGTAGATTAGATATACAAAGCTTCTGGTCAAGTGGGACACTTACCTGAACATAAAAGTTCAGTTATACTGACAGACACCCGAGGCAAAAGAGATTCCATCTGGGAATACTAATTTATTTCAAGTCTTTCCATTCAATTTTGCTGGGAAGCAAAATTTCTTTAAAAAAAAGAAAAAAGTCCATTTAAAATGTTAAGACGCAAGATCATTATCTCAAGAGAAGAAAGTTGTATTTGAAGAATATGAAGTAAAGGGGGCTTTCATCATTTTTCATCTTTATATTTCAGCATGACTCAATTCCTTTTAGTAGCAAGCAGGCATGAATTATTATATTACCTATGTCAATGAAAAATTAGTCAATCTGAGAAAGAAATGGAAAATTTTATTCAAGGCAAATTGACAATTATAACATCTCCAAAACCTCTGAGAACCCTTCTGCACATTAGAAGTCATTGTTGTTTGTAGTTCAGTCGCTAAGTTGTGTTCGACTCTTGGCAACCCCATTAACTGCAGCAAGAAGTCAAGGCACAGTTATAAAAGTCTTTTGATACAGAGGGGCATACATTAAATGATGGATTATTGACAGGCTGAAAAAAGTAAAAGTCACTCAGTCATGTCTGACTCTTTGTGACCTCATGGACTATACAGTCCATGGAATTCTCCAGGCCAGAATACTGGAGTGAGTAGTCTTTCCATTCTCCATGGGATCGTCCCAACACAGGGACTGGGCCAGGTCTCCTGCATTGCAGGAGGATTCTTTACCAACTGAGCAACCAGGGAAGCCCGTTGAAAGCTTATACAGTCCAAATTAAATATGCCCATAGCTCCTTACAAGATAAAGAAGCAAGGTTTTCTATTAATGAGTCGTTGATGCTGGGAGGGGATTGGTCTTTACGGCTGAGCACGTGTTTCTGTTGATGGGTCGTCGTGTAATGCTGATACAGTGCACAGCGCAGAGGAGAGAGGAGGCCAGAGGACATCAAAACGCTTTTTGTACCTCTAAATTTTTCTTGAGTCATCATAAAATATGAATTTTACTTCATTTCTATGTAATAGAACTTTAAAAAGATTTAATGTGGCTTTGCCAGTGTTTATAAATATATTGTACATAAATATTGACATTTTTATAATAATATACTTAAAACTTTTGCATTTTTATATTACCATTTATCCATATGTAGACAGCCAAACAATATATTCCAAACTGAGCTTACTAGGGAAATTTACTTTTCTTGAAGAACTTTTACCAAATGTGTGTGAAAGCAATACCACTGTTTATAGAGGAACCATATGTGCTCAGCAAGAAGCATCTTCCAGGGACTTCCCTGACTGCCCAGTGGTTATGACTTCATCTTCCAATGCAGGGGATGTGGGTTCAAACCCTGGTGAGAGAGCTAAGATCCCAAATATCTCATGGCCAAAAAAACAAACATAAAACAGAAGCAATATTGTGACAAATTCAATAAAGACTTTAAAAACAGTCCACATCAAAAGAAAAAAGCTCTTTAAAAAAGAAAGAAGAAAGGGCAAAGTAAAGGTAAAGGAGACCAAGTGTCATTATTTCCCTGAGTGCTCAAAACTATTTCCTTTCCTTTAAAACTTCATCAGAAAGTATCAGAAAACACTGGCTTTCTTTAAAAATAAATAAATAAAGGGTAAAATTCCTATGCTACTTTATTGTGATTTCTAAAATCCCACAAAAATACAATTATCTTCTTTTTTCTTTAATGGAAGGTTTTGGGGAAGGGTCATGAGTTAATGGATTATTAAAATGCTTAATATTCCCTTTCAGTGTGACAGCTATTGGAGCTTTTTCTCCTTCATTTCTCACTTCTGTCTTTCTTTCTGTCCTTTTTCTATGAACAGATATCACGGTACCCTAGAATCTATCAGGAGGACCAGGTTCTTGATAAAGTTGTGTGTTTACCTATGTGACCTTGAACACATCAATTTCCCCCTCTATTTTCTAGTCCCTTCATCTGACAAGGAACTCAGCCCATTCACCTCTAAGGTAGTTTTTGTATATAACATTTCTGTAAGTAAACAAATATGTGTATACATGTGCCTTGACCCTCAGCAGTCGGTAGCTAACTCTTCAGAGAACCTGACGGGAAAACGTCCACTTAAGCCGTTCTTTCTAGTGTGAGACTGACAGCTATGCCCTGCACCCTGGTTCTAACGTTTTGGAGTCCAATCCCATGGCAGCTTCTCTTGTCATCACCCATAGCATACTGACGGTAGCTCCTGCTGAGCTTTACAAGGGTGCTAATGACTCCCTAAACAATATGTTTCTTCAGTTCAGTTAGTTCAGTCACTCAGATATGTCTGACTCTTTGCAGTCCCGTGGACTGCAGCACACCAGGCCTCCCTGTCCATCACCAACTCCCAGAGTTTATTCAAACTCACGTCCATTGAGTCGGTGATGCCATCCAACCATCCCATCCTCTGTCATCACCTTCTCCTCCTGCCTTCAATCTTTCCCAGCATCAAGGTCTTTTCAAATGAGTCAGTTCTTTGCATCAGGTGGCCAAAATATTGGAGTTTCAACTTCAGCATCAGACCTTCTAATGAATACCTTGGGAAAGTGAATGTTCTTGAAGCCCTTGGAGAAGCCAGGTGAGAGGTGAGGAGGGTGATCTTTAGGCAGCAGTGGAGAAGATCACACCTAATAGGTTATTTACAATATTTCTGTCGTCCATCTTCAATATTATACTGGGTTGGTCTGACATTCTGATTTCAAATCCCAAATCCTTGCTTGGTGTTCCTGTGCCAATACAGTTAGCCATACTAAACTTAAAGTTCCGTTGTCCTTGGTCTCATGCTCTCAGAATCCATTCCTATAGATATTCTCCAGACTCCTGTCAACCTTGATTGGTGATGTCCTAAAATTCTAAGCAGATCAGATTTGGCATTTCACTATCTGGGCTATGTGAGTTTTGAAGTTTCACACCAAACACAGAGGAAAGGCAGGCTGATGGGGTTGAGTGTAAGGGAGGCTTGTATCTGCTTGTGTTTAACCCTCCAGGTGCAGTCAGTAACGAGACTTAGTGCTGGGGCAGTTCCTATTCCCTGGATAAAGGGGAGGAATTACTGGGTTTTGAAATTAGACTTAAGGATTTGAGATGAGAAATTCTCAGATTTTTAGTTCTCTGCCCAAATGCCCCTAGCCTATGCCTCAGAACCTCATCCCTTCTGGTCATATTCTTATCTTTCCTTAAATACCAAACAAGCTTATTTGGGGAGGTAACTGCACTGCTATACTGTGGTCATAGCATCTGTCCTCAAATATAGTTTCCCAAGGACCAGAGGAAGTGAGAGACTTCTTCAAAGACATAGTTTAAGCTTGCTGCTGCCTGCTTGTTTTATCAGTTGGATAGTCTCAGGTTTAAACTGCAGCAGAAGCCAACTCCCCCCATAATGTTCATAATCTCCATCTGCAAGCTTCTCTGCTACAGGACGTGATCCCTCAGTGCTTTGTTTCCACCTAGCTTTTACTCCATGATGCCACTGGCAATCACTTAGGTAAGTCTGATGCTACTGCAGGGGCTTCTCAGGTGGCGCTAGTGGTAAAGAACCCACTTGCCAGTGCAGGAGACATAAGAGACCTGGGTTCGATCCCTCGGTCAGGAAGATTCCCTGGAGAAGGGCACGGTAAACCACTCCAAGATGCTATATGTCACCACTGTGACATTTCCCACTGGGATGAGTGTATATGTCTAATCTTCAAATATGTGAATAATCCAATTATATTCAAATGTTTATCTCCTGAGACTGCTCTAAGACCAGTATCAGTTATAAACATGGAAGGTAGCTGAAGGCCACACAAACTGGTTAATTTGGTGAGGGTTTAATAAAGGTATTACTACAAAAGGATGTCTAAGGCTTGCAGAATTTCCAGACTAGTGTGATAAATCTAGAACTAATAACTTCTGCGAGCTGTTACCTCCTCTATTCCTGGAGGAAAAAATATAAGAAAAGAAAGAGGTTATGAGCACTGGAGGGGAAGCTTTGAAATGGGCCTTCCAGAAGAATCTATGGTTTAGGTCAAGGGATGAAGCCAGCTATGGCATTTTGCAAGAAAGGAGGCTGGGAAAAAACACTCTGGCCCTACTCTCTTCCCTTCTAGTCACAACCACTGGCTAAACACACTAAGTATGCAGAGAACAAAGGAGTCCACTGATGCAGTTAGTACAGCTGAGCACCCTGGAGCAGAAATGAGATTAAAAAGGATAGAGAATGGATTTGGAAGAACAGAGAAAAGGTATTCAACATGTAACAAAGGCAGCGATGGAGATAAAGACATGGAGAATAGACTTGTGGATAGAAGGTGTGGAAGGAGACCATGGAACAAATGGAAAGAGTAGCATGGGAACATGTACATTATCATATGTAAACAGACAGCCAGTGGGAATTTGTTGTGTGACTCAGAGCTCAAACAGGGTCTCTGTGACAAGCCTAGAGATGTGGGATGGGGTGGGAAAGGGAAGGGAGGTTCAGGAGAGAGAAACACATATATATCCCTATGGCTGATTCACGTTGATGTATGGCAGAAACCAACACATTACTGGAAAGAAACTCTCCCTCAATTAAAAATAAATAAAATGTTTAAAAAATAATATTAGTGAACATGTGATTTTATATGCACCATTTTAATAACACATGCATATATATATATATATATATATATATATATATATATATATATATATATATATATATATGGTATGCATATGTATACACATAAGATTAATTTGGCTTCTACATAACTAAAGAAAAATGAGAATGAAAATTCTCACTAGGAAAACATAGTCTCAGAAAAAATTTCTCCATCTTGAGTTCAGTCACTCAGTCATGTCTAACCCTTTGTGACCCCATGGACTGCAGCACGCCAGGCTTCTGTATCCATCACCAACTCCTGGAGCTTGCTCAAACTGGATGTAAAAACTCATCGAGACGGTGATGCCATCCAACCATCTCATCCTCTGGCATCCCCTTCTCCTCCTGCCTTCAATCTTTCCCATCATCAGGGTCTTTTCCAATGACTCAGTTCTTTGCATCAAGTGGCCAAAGTATTGGAGCTTCAGCTTCAATATCAGTCCTTCCAATGAATATTCAGGACTGATTTCCTTTAGGATGGGCTCGTTGGATCTCCTTGAAGACCAAGAGACTCTCAAGAGTCTTCTCCAACACCAGAGTTCAAAAGCATCAATTCTTCAGCACTCAGCTTTCTTTATAGGCCACCTCTCACACCCATACATGACTACTGGAAAAACCATAGCTTTGACTAAATGGTCTTTGTTGGCAAATTAATGTCTCTGCTTTTTAATATGCTGTCTAAATTGGTCATAGCTTTTCTCCCAAGGAGCAAGCATCTTTTAATTTCATGGTTGCAGTAACCATCTGTAGTGATTTTGGAGCCAGCAGAAATAAAGTCTGTCACTGTTTCCATTATTTCCCCATCTATTTGTCTTGAAGTGTTAGGACCGGATGCCATGAACTTAGTTTTCTGAATGTTGAGCTTTAAGCAAACTTTTTCACTCTCTTTCACTTTCATCAAGAGGCTCTTTAGTTTTTCACTTTCTGCTGCTAGAAGGGTCGTGTCATCTGCACATCTGAGGTTACTGATATTTCTCCCAGCAATCTTGATTCCAGCTTCTGCTTTATCCAACCTGGCATTTCTCATGATGTACTCTGCATATAAGTTAAGTAAATAGGGTGCCAACATACTGCCCTGACATATTCCTTTCCCTATTTGGAACCAGTTGTTCCATGTCCAGTTCTAACTATTGCCTCTTGACCTGTATACAGATTTCTCAGGAGGCAGATAATGTAGTCTGGTATTTCCATCTCTTAAAGAATTTCCCACAGTTTGTTGTGATCCACACAGTCAAAGACTTTGGCATAGTCAACAAAGCAGAAGTTGATGTTTTTCCAGAACTCTCTTGCTTCTTTGATGATCCAACAGATGTTAGCAATTTGATCTCTGTTTCCTCTGCCTTTTCTAAATCCAGCTTGAACATCTGCAAGTTCATGGCTCATGCCGTGTTGAAGCCTGGCTTGGAGAATTTTGAGCATTACTTTTCTAACGTGTGAGATGAGTGCAAATGTGCGGTAGTTTGAACATTCTTTGGCATTGCCTTTCTTTGGGATTGCAATGAAACTGATCTTTTCCAGTCCTGTGGCCACTGCTGAGTTTTCTAATTTGTGGCATATTAAGTGCAGCACTTTCACAGCATCATCTTTTAGGATTTGAAATAGCTCAGCTGGAATTCCATCACCTCTACTAGCTTTGTTCATTGAGATGCTTCCTAAGGCCCACTTGACTTTGTATTCCAGGATGTCTGGCTCTAGCTGAGTGATCATACCACCATGATTATCTGGGTCATGAAGATCTTTTTTGCATAGTTCTCTGTTCTCTTGCCACCTAATCTTAATATCTCTGCTTCATTACCTTTGTATAAAAAAGAGATTAGTGTAGGGACTAATAAATATGTTCATGGTTGTGATTATATTAAACTCTGAATAGAGATTCAAGAGAGTAATAGAAGTTTTTATACAGATATGAGGTATTGGCACTTGAGAAGGACTAGAGGTAGGAATGAAGTTTGAAGTAAGCTGTATAGTATTTATTTATAACCTATATGAATCTAATATGCCAAAAAATAAATAAAGTCTGAGTCACTTAATTTTTTTCAGTACATGTTTATTGTAGATTATAATGGAAAATGTGAGGGACAGAATGCAAAAACTCTTTTCCAGAGGTCTTTGATCTTTAAGTGGTAATAGTTCTTGCATAGATTTTAGAGTGCCTTTGAAACTGTACACAAAATATTGAATCTCTTTGCATATGTGTATATTTCTAGGGAATTCATGTGGCATTTCCAAAGGACCCCATGATACAAAACAATGTGATAAATCATGATTTTGAGGATTCATAAGAATCTCCAGACTTATTCTTCCTGAATATTAAGATACTATATAACATGGTGGTTATGAATATGAGTTCTGGATACAAAAGACCTGGAATCTTCACTGAACTGCTTCACTTAACTAGCTATTCATCACTGGGTAATTTATTCAAACCCCCTAACCTCAGTTTCCTTTATTTTCAATAGAAAGAAAATAGTAATATTCTCCAGATGACATAGTGAGGGTTATAATAATGCATGTGAATGTATTAATCACTCAGTGGTGTCTGACCCATTGAACTGTCTGTCAGACTTCTCTGTCCATGGCATTCTCCAGTCAAGAATACTGGAGTGAATAGCCATTTCCTTCTCCAGAAGATCTTCCTCTTCCAAGGATCAAAACCAGATCTCTTGCAAGGCAGGCAGATTCTTTACTATGCCAGACATATAATAAGAGCTCAAGAATATTTCTATTAAAATAATTGAACTACATATTAGTGCTGTGATTACTTAGCAAGCTTTGGGATAGGTCAAAACATGCACTGTGTTTTGGACATGTTAAATTTGAGATGCTTGCAGGATATCTAATGATACACCCAGTAAAAAGTTGGATTTAAGGGTCTGGAATGCTAGGAAAGGTCTCTGTCATGTTATTAAGACTTGTTTCTGTCTATACTTACTCCCTTGATTAGCTCATCTAATTTCATTGTCATATGGGTTTGACTCTCAAATTCATATGTCCAACAGAAGTCTTCCTAAACACACACTCCACACACCTCTTCAACAAATATAATTGGATATCTTATAGGCATCTCAAAATTCATATGTCCCGAATCAAATTCTTGATCAACCCCTCTTAACCTGACCCATCTACAGCCTTCCACATATTGGGCTCTCCTGGTGGTTCAGATGGTAAAGAATCTGCCTGCAATGCAGGAGAGCCAGGTTCAATCCCCGGGTCAAGAAGATACCCTGGAGAAGTGAATGGCTTACCCACTCCAGTATTCGTTCCTGGAGAATTCCATGGAGAGAGGAGTCATACATTAATTAATAGTATTTTCATTATTCTAGTTAGTCAAGCCAAAGATGTTGAAGTCGCCCTGATTTTCTTCCTTCTCTTCCACCCCACACACACACACACAAAAAAAAAATCCCTTCATCAATACTATTGTCTACTACAAAATACTACATCCATACATCCATATTCAATCATTTCTTACCCTTTTCCTTGATATTACTCTGGTTCAAGATACTAATAACTCTCTCACTGAGATTATTATGACAGTCTTACAACTGGTTTTTCTGCTTCCATCTTCCCCTGAAGAGTAGTAGAGTAGGATCTCAGCACTGTGATCAGGTGATTTTTTAAAAAACAGAAATCAGAACAAGTCACTCTTCTGCTCAAGGCCTCAGTGGCTTCCATCTCATCTGAAAGACAATGACGTCCAAGGTCAGAGAAACCCCAGTAAGACCCCATTCCCGCCAGAGACGCTCATAAAATTCAAACAAACCTTGTGCACACGAGGACTCAGGGACCCCACAGAGACTGAGACAGAACTGTGTTTGAGCTTCTCCTGTGGAGGTGCGGGTCAGCAGTGGACTGCCACAGGGACAGGGACTCTGGGTGCAGCAGACTTGGGTATGGCATAAGTCTTCATGGAGGTCACCATTAACCCCACCATAGAGCTGCCAGAACTTACACAAGACTGGGAAATAGACTCTTGGAGGGCACAAACAGAACCTTGGGCACCAGGATCCAGGAGAAAGGAGCAGTGACCCCACAAGAGACTGACCCAGACTTGCCTGTGAGTTTCCAGGAGTCTCCAGAAGAGACGTGGGTTGGTGGTGGCCTTCTGCAGGGCTGGGGGCACTGAGTGTTGTAGTACATGCATGGGATCTTTTGAAGGAGGTCACCATTATCTTCATTACCTCCACCATAGTTGCAGTTCAGTTCAGTCGCTCAGTCATGTCCGACTCTTTGCGACCCCATGGACTGTAGCACGCCAGGCCTCCCTGTCCATCGCCAACTGCCATGGTTTACTCAAACTCTTGTCCAGTGAGTCAGTGATGCCATCCAACCATCTCATCCTCTGTCGTCCCCTTCTCTTCCCACCTTCAATCTTTTCAGCATTAGGGTCTTTTCAAATGAGTCAGCTCTTTGCATCAGGAGGCCAAAGTATTGGAGTTTCAGCTGCAACATCAGTTCTTCCAATAAACGCTCAGGACTGATCTCTTTAGGATGGACTGTTTGGATGTCCTTGCAGTCCAAGGGACTCTCAAGAGTCTTCTCCAACACCACAGTTCAAAAGCATCAATTCTTCGGCACTCAGCTTTCTTCACAGTCCAACTCTCACATCCATACATGACTACTGTTAGGCCTTCAGAAATCACCTTTTGCCCTTCATGAGAATTTGCTTAGCAGACTTTGCAATCAGACTTAAAGAGTATGTAAATGATACAAGAATGTTAACAGCACATCCAAAGATAAATGAGTGCACCGAGAATTAAAGACGTAAGGACACTCTGACCAGGTGAGAAAGAGCAGGCAGGGATCTCACTGAAATCAGTCACAAGGCTTGGCACTGCTAAGGTGAGACAGGAGCTGGGGGTTTAAGTGGGGCTTGCACTCACCCCCTTCACTCCATCACAGAAAGCATATATGACAGAGTGGAGTGTGCACAACTCTGGGCCTTAGCTATCCACTGAACCAGTCATTCACTCTGTAAGTGAATACTGAACACGAGTTAGTGCCTGGTTTGAAAAATGCAGAAGTGGAAAAGGCATGCTCCCTGCCTCCAAACAATTGATGATCTAGAGGAGGAAAGAGACAATAGTGGCGACAGAAATACAAACAAGACGTGACCAAAGCAATAATCTCACCATGCTGAAGGAATCGTGAGAACACAAAGGAGGAGTTTCTCTCTATCAAGATTGAGCATGAAACAATAAAGGTTCTTGTTTAAACTGAATTCTGAAGAATGAGCAGGAGTACCCTAGAAAAGCAGTGTGGTGTGGACTAACATAGGCATGGTGACTTTGTGATGTCACACATAGACCTTAACAGGAGTGCAGAAGGAGTGAGCGGGTGGGGACAGGAAACAACTGTGAGCAGAGGTCACACACGCGGCCTTTCCTGTGTGTCACCTGAGAACGCCTAGCAGGCTGTTTGGCAGATATGTTCACAGGAGATAAATATTTATTATGAAATGTAATATTATCTGAAGATTTAATCCCATAAGCAATAGAGCAGAATCAGAAGTATAATTTATCTGTGGTTAAGCGAGAACAATGAAGACCTAACTTTACCAGAGCAAGGAAAACAGACAGGGCTTCTTTTTACCTAAGAGCTGGAAGGATTCTCAGATATTATCCAATGCAGTGTGCAATGATCAGCCAAAAAATTGCTTTTGATTTTTAATTCAGTATTCTTTGGGATCACTGAGTCCTTAAGAACAACATTAATGCATCACTTAATGTGAGATGAGGATATGGAGACCCCAAAAAGAAAAGCAGTTGTGTGATGTATCCAGCTAATCAACAATATTCAAACTACCATGCAATTGTACTCATTTCACATGCTAGCAAGCTAATGCACAAAATCCTTCAAGCAAGTCTTCAGCAGTATGTGAACCAAGAAATTCCAAATGTATAAGCTGGATTTAGAAAAAGCAGAGGAACTAGAGATCAAATTATTAAAATTCGTTGGATCATATATAAAGCAAGGGAATTCCAAAACAAACAAAGGGAAAAAAAAGCAGGGAATTCCAGAAAAACATCTACTTCTGCTTCATTGACTACACTGAAGCCTTTGTGTGGATCACAACTGTGGGTAATTCTTAAAGAGATGGGAACACTAGACCATTTTACCTGCCTCCTGTATGCAGGACGAGAAATAATAGAATGGGATAGGGAAATGGACTGGTGAAAAATAGGGAAAGGAATACATCAAGGCTGTTTATTTTCACCCTGCTTATTTAACTTCTGAGCAGGGTACATCATGTGAAATGCCAGGCTGGATGAATGACAAGCCAGAATCAAGATTGCCAGGAGAAATAACAACCTCATGTATGCGGATGATATCACTCTAATGGCAGAAAGTGAAGAGGAACTAAAGAGCCTCTTGATGAAAGTGAAAGAAAGGAGTGAAAAAGCTGGCTTAAAACTCCACACTCAAAAAATAAAGATCATGGCATACAGTTTCATCACATCATGGTAAATAGAGGGAGGAAAAAGTAGAAACAGTGACAGATTTTATTTTCTTGGGCTCCAAAATCACTGCAAATGATAATTGCAGCCACAAAATTAAAAGATACTTGTTCCTTGGAAGAATGCAATGACCAGTCTAAACAGCATATTAAAAAGCAGAGACATCACTTTGCCAACAAAGGTCCATATAGTCAAACGAAGGTTTTCCCAGTAGTCATGATTGTATGTGAGAGTTGGATCATAAAGAAGGCTGAGCACCAAAGAATTTATGTTTCTGAACTGTGGTGTTGGAGAAGACTCTTGAGAGTCCCTTGGACTGCAAGGAGATCCAACCAGTCCATCCTAAAGGAGATCAGTTCTGGGTGTTCATTGGAAGGACTGATTGTGAGGCTGAAACCCCAGTACTTTGGCCACTTCATGCAAAGAGTTGACTCATTGGAAAAGACCCTGATGTGGGGAGGGATTGGGGACAGGAGGAGAAGGGGATGGCAGAGGATGAGATGGTTAAATGGCATCACTGACCCAATGGACATGAATTTGAGCAAACTCCAGGAGCTGGCGAAGGACAGGAAGCCTGGGGTGCTGCAGTGAGTGGAGGTCACAAATAGTTGAACACGACCTGTGAGGCAAGCAGAAGTAACGCAACTTAGATTAGGAGTAGGCCTTCCTACTACCAGGTAGCTTTCGCTTAACAATGACCACTGTTTGCCAATTAGGACCAATTAGCTTTCACCGATGTTTGCCAATTAGGAAACTAGGAATGGGGCAGAAACACCCAGGAAAGTCCCGCGCGCACCAAAGTATTGACCAATGAAATTGCTTTGCAAACGTGTAACCAATCCGCTTCTCACCCTATAAATTTGTGTAACAGCGTGGGCTCGGGACTCTCTGACTCGCACCACTGTGTTGGTTGCGGGCGGAGAGTCCTGGCTTGAGTCAGTAATAAACTTCCCTTCCGGCGAGTTGCATTGTCTTGGAGGCCTTCTCTCTTCCCGCTCGGGGATTTGGACATCGGGCATAACATTTGGGGGCTCATCCGGGATCCCTTTACCGGGGGAAGAGAACACTTCCAGGACAGAGGAGAAGGATAGATAATATCACCGGTGCTCAGGAAAACTCAGGGGGCCCGAAAACCCAGCGCTGTGTTGTCAGCTGTCCATGTGTTTGTCTTTAGCTCTCCGTGTTTGTGTGTGTGCCAGCATTGTCTCAGGCAGGACAGGAAGTCCAGAGTAATTCCGGGGCTCTGCTGTAAAGCAGGGAGGTATCTGGCACAGGAAAAGTCCAGAGTAATTCTGGGGTCCTGCTGCAAAGCAGGAAGGTATCTGGCACAGGAGAAAGCTTTTTCTAGCCGGCGTAAGGCCGAGGCCAGTGAGCGCGCTGGAAGGCAGCCGGCTCTGTGGGAAGGAGAGTTCCTCTCCTGATCCCGAGTCTGGTCTGGTCAGGGGGCCCGAAAACCCAGCGCTGTGTTGTCGGCCGACGTTTGTCTGTCTGTGTGTTTGTCTTCGGCTCTCTGTGTTTGTCTGTGTTTGTGTGTGCCAGCATTGTCTCTGGTTTTTAATTGGACTCTTTTCAGGCAGGAGTTTCAGTGAACAGGCAAATGGTTGTGGGGCAATTGATGAGTCCCGGCCAGGGCTACACTCTGGCGGACTTTGAAGGCCCTACAATAAGTGAGCCTCAGTAACTAGAGCCCAACCAGGTGAAACTCTCCTTTCACTATGATTGTCAGCAGCTGTTGCAGGAGCAAATTCTGGCAGAAGCGCAGAAATGGGTCCCAGGGGCTGACGGGAGGCCAACCACCCAGCCTCATCTCGTGGAAAAGGGGTTTCCTCTGTTGTGGCCTAACTGGGATTTTGAGCGAGTGGAAGGTAGGGAGCGTCTCCGAGTGTACCGCCAGACTCTGATGGCTGGCCTGCAGGCCACAGCAAGAAAGCCGATTTAGTAAGGCAAGAGCCCACTGAGAGCCTGGCAGCCTTCCTAGAGAGGCTAATGGAAGCTTTCAGGCAATATACACCTATGGACCCCCAGGCTGAGGAGTCACGCACTGCAGTCCTGTTAGCATTTGTAAATCAGGCAGCCCCAGATATTAGGAAGAAATTACAAAAGATAGAGGGATTGGGAGAACAGACGATACAGGATTTATTGAAAGCAGCTGAAAAGGTATTTAATAATAGGGAGACCCCAGAAGAAAGGGAAGAATGAATTCGACGGGAGGAAAGGGAATTAGCTGAGAAGATCAGGAAGGATAGAACTAGGGAAAACCGGAAGAACCAGAGGGAGCTAGCCCAGATTCTTTTTGTGGGGATAAAAGCCGGAACAGAATTGAGGGAACCTCGAGACCCCCTGGATGGGAGAAAAAGAGAAACCAAAAAGGCAGGCCCTAAAGAAAGATCAGTGCACCTACTGCAGAGAACAGGGGCACTGGAAAAACGAGTGCCCTAAGAGGGACCTGAGGAGAGGTACAACCCAGAGACAGAGAATCTCCCCTGGAACTCGAGTTCTATATGCGGGGGAAGACAGTGACTAGGGGAGTCAAGACTCGGCACCCCTCCCCGAATCCTGGGTAACCATACATGTGGAAGGGAAACCCGTTGGCTTCATGGTAGACCAGCTTTGTGCAAGGAGCCACGGGGACAAAATGCTATTAACAAAAAGTAGATCTGGGGACCCATCAGGAGTCCCATTCGTTTTTGGTGATACCAGAATGCCCAGCCCCTCTACTTGGAAGAGACTTGTTGTGGCTGATGGCATTCCCTGTGGATATGTTGGATAATTGCAGTCATGAGGAACTGGAAAATTCTGCTGAAGATTACATGTTAGATCTGAGGTATGGGGACCCTGAAAATCTGGAATGTTTTCGTATTAGCCTGTCAAATGTAGGCTTTGTACCTCTCTATGGTGGAGATCAGACCCAGAAAGTTCTTGCTCTCTTTGCACCTGAGGACTCACTCACGGCTGTGGCACTTTACCTTGCTGGTCAGTGGTGGGCTATTGATGATATTGTGAAAACATTTGTCCCTTCTAGAGAGGGGCTTAAGCAGGTGAGAACTCTTGGGGAGAGAGTGGTTAAAGCAGGAAATGGAGAAAAATGAGATCCCATTCCTGTGTCATAGCAGTATTCTGTGGAAGAAAGGAGAGGCCATTGATTTTCCTACAGAGCTGGGAGAATGATCCCTAGCCTTAAGAGATGAATACCCGTTGGCCTGGGCTGAAACGGCAGGGATGGGACTGGCCAAACACATCCGGTCGTCATCGAGCTAAAGGCCTAGGCAACTCCTGTGAGGGTGAGACAGTACCCCATGAGCCAGGAAGCTCGGCGGGGGACCACTCCCCACATTCAACGTCTCATGGATGCCGGAATTCTCAAGCGGTGTCAATCCCCTTGGAACACCCCCTTACTGCCAGTGAAGAAGCCAGGGGGGACAGATTACCTGTAAGAAGTCAACAAACGGGTGAGTGACATACACCCCACTGTCTCTAACCCGTATACCCTCCTGAGCAGTTTGCTGCCTGAGTACATTTGGTACACTGTGTTGGACTTGAAAGATGCCTTTTTCAGCCTACCCCTGGCGGCCCAGAGCCAGGAGATATTTGCCTTTGAGTGGACTGAGGGGGAAGGCCAACCGGTAATCCCACAGAGGTTCAAGAGGCTCTGAGTGAGGACCTGCCACCCAGAGGTCCTTCTGCTACACAATTAATAGCCCAGCAAGAGGTCACCTGTTCGGGGTATAAGATCAGGCAGGGGCAAAGGTGGCTAACCCAGGCCATGAAGGCCCAAGACCCCCCGCCAGGTGAGAGAGTTTCTGGGGACTGTTGGATATTGCAGACTGTGGATCATGGGGTTTGCTGAGAAGGCCCAGCCCTTGTATGAGGGAAGTAAAGAGACCCCAAACTGGACTTGGACTGAGCCAATGAAACAGGCTTTCCAGACACTCAGACGGACCCTACTAGAAGCCCCAGCCCTTGCCCTGCCTAACCCAAATAAGCCATTCCAGCTGTTTGTAACTCCATGATTGCAGCGAGATACTGGCTGAGGCCCTGGCAGCACGAAAAGACTTAACTGATGTACCCCTAGACAGCAGTGAGCTAGTATGGTTCACCGATGGGAGCAGCTATGTAAGAGATGGGCAAAGGAAAGCTGGAGCAGCCAAATATGTCTCCACGAAGTTTTATGCACTGTGTGGCTTTGGTGGGGTCTTAAGTTGTGGTCTGACACACACTGCTGTTGTTCCTCTGGATTTGGTGTAATGCCGTATGCAGGTGGACCCACAGAAGTACAAGGGCATTCTTAATGGATTTTCAGTTACACTCAAAGAGGATGGTTTCCGTGGTTTGGCCAAAGGATGGGCCCCGACCCTCATTGGCTACTCCCTGCAGGGGCTTTGCAAGTTTGGCTTTTACATGCTTGGAGAGAATGCCTATCTGTGGCGCACATCACTGTATTTGGCTGCCTCTGCCAGTGCTGAATTCTTTGCTGACAATTAACTTGGACCCGCCTCCCACAGGGGTTCAAGAACTCCCCTAATGAGGCTCTGAGTGAGGCTATGGAAACTGCTAAAGTTCGAATTCAAACCCAACCAGGTTATGGTAACACTCTGAGGGATGCAGCTCCCAAAATGTATAAGGAAGAAGGCTTAAAGGCGTTCTACAAGGGGGTTGCTCCTCTTTGGATGAGACAGATACCATGAAGTTTGCCTGCTTTGAACGTACTGTTGCCGATTCCGTGGTGTCTGTGTTGAATAAGGAGAAGGGTAGCAGTGCCTCTCAGATCCTCAA
The DNA here is from genome assembly GCF_019320065.1 of Cervus canadensis. NCBI lineage: Eukaryota > Metazoa > Chordata > Mammalia > Artiodactyla > Cervidae > Cervus > Cervus canadensis. The sequence continues at coordinate 73,581,301 of NC_057396.1, forward strand.
GAGACTTGGATTTAGAGGTGTATGGAAGGGTATCATCATGATTGGCACTCTGACTGCACTACAGTGGTTTATCTATGATTCTGTGAAGGTCTACTTCAGGCTCCCTCGCCCTCCTCCCCCTGAGATGCCAGAGTCTGAAGAAGAAGCTTGGGTACACTCAATAGATAAATGAAAGCAAATATGGACTGAATCTGCATGTTAATCAGTGTTTGAGGAAAATACAACGGGACGAGAGATAATCCAGGCTTGCAAAGTGTGAACGAGGTACCAAGGGGAAGAGCCAGGGCAACACTGGGAGATAGATTTCACTGAGGTAAGGCCAGGCAAGTACAGGTATCGCTATCTGTTGGTTCTGGTAGATACCTTCTCGGGGTGAGTGGAAGGGAGAGCTTAGAGGAGATAGTGCCTAGGTACGGGCTGCCGGTGACTATGGGCTCTGATAACGGACCTGCCTTTGTGAGCCAGATTGTACAAGGGCTGGCCCAAGCTCTGGGGACGAAATGGAAGTTATATTGTGAATATAATACCCAGAGCTCAGGACAGGTTGAGAGAATGAATCAGAACGAAGTTGGCAATAGAGACTGACAGGGACTGGGTGACCCTAACCCTTCGCTCTCTTTCAGGCATGTAACGCCCCTTATAAGCTGCCCTTTTGAGATTCTGTATGGAAGACCCCTCCTGTGTGTATTAGAACCTAGATGGAAAGGCCCTTATGTTGTTTTCCTTACCACTCCTACTGCTGTAAAGGTCGACGGAATTGGACCCTGGGTTCACTGCAATCACGTGTGGCAAGCCACACCGGAACAGGAGCAGAATGGAAGGCAAGACCTCACCCGTCAAATCCTTTGATTCGTCTGCCGGGAGATCTCTTAATTCTCCTGCTGATTATTGCAGGAGCTGAAGCTGTGTAACCTCTTGTGATGGGCCCCGGGAATGGGACGTAGGAAACAGAGATTTGGTAGACCTGAGTGTGGCGCAACCCGCAGGGCCAAGTACCTCAGATATGGTTGAACCATCTTTACTATCTCTGCAAGGCCAAGGGCTTTACTCCCTACGAGCTGCTGTAGATGACTTGATTTTTTCTCCAACAGGGTAGTGTCTGCGAGGTTTCTATGCAGACCATACAAGAGTGGTAAGAGAATCAATCATTTAGAGAAGTCTTTGACTTCCTTGTCTGAGGTGGCTTTGATTAGAAAGAGAGAATGGGAAGCCCAGCAGAGATGGTTTGAGTCTTGTTTTCAACTACCTTAACTTCCACCCTCCTGGGTCCACTTAGTGTCAGCGGCCCAAGATGGAGAAGAGGAAGATTCCTCTACTTGAACAACAGACAGGGGGGAATGTGAGGCGAGCAGAAGTAACACAACTTAGATTAGGAGTAGGCCTTCCTACTATCAGGTAGCTTTCACTTAACAATAACCACTGTTTGCCAATTAGGACCAATTAGCTTTCACCGATGTTTGCAAATTAGGAAATTAGGAACGGGGCAGAAACCCCCAGGAAAGTCCCGAGCGTGAAAGTATTGACCAATGAAATTGCTTTGCAAACGTGTAACCAATCTGCTTCTCACCCTATAAATTTGTGTAACAGCTTGGGCTCAGGGCTCTCTGACCCGCACCACTGCGTTGGTTGTGGGCGGAGAGTCCTGGCTCGAGTCAGTAATAAACTTCCCTTCCTGCGAGTTGCATTGTCTTGGAAGCCTTCTCTCTTCCCGCTCGGGGATTCAGACATCGGGCATAACAGACCGAGACGACAACAACAACAACAACAATCAATAATGAGGGTTAGAACCCTGATGCCTTAAGTAATCGTTGCTTTATCACAGTTTAGGCAACACCTGTTTGAATAGGTAGTCACCAGCACCATGACTCTCAGGATTTCTAAGTACAGACCCATTCACAATTCATAATGGTGCAATTTAAGTTTATGGTCAGAGTTTCAGCTTCCAGTTTATCTTGAACTAAAACTAAGTCTGTGGATAGCAAATAGAAAGGGTCAGTATTAAGGAGGCCAGCTTACAATGATAAACAGAGGGTTTTAAAAAATCTCACATTCTCTGGCCTTGTCATATTAGTGATTCATGCCTTCACACATAAAAGAGGGGTTTGTCTTACATTCTGATTACATGGTACTTTGAAACTTCTGAACCAAAAGTAAGAATTGGTGTTTTCTTCATTGAAGGATGGTGGCAACTGATTTTTTAAATCAGAAAGAAATTTTAAAAGCAGAGCAATCAGTTTGTGCTATTCTTTACATACATTTGATCATTTCATCAGTAATCCCTGAATGAATGACAAATTGATGTTATCTAAAACAAACTTAATGAAATAAAAAGTCTAGTACTAGAACTGGGAGATGAATGAACCATAGGGTGTGGGAATTCAAGAAAATCTAAAAACCTATTTGCTCAGTAAAATCATCTGGTGAACTTTCAGAAAATTCAGAATCTGGAAATCCCAATTGAACTAACTGAATCAGAATTTCCATAGGCTGATACCCAGAATTCAACATTTACAAAAGTTTTCCAAGTGCTCATGACCATCTAATCCACCCAAGTAAATTTTGCAACATTTTTCAGAACAGAAGATCCTAAGTGCAAATGATGACATCAAACAACTATAATCCTACGTGAGATATAAGAACAAGACTTGCTGTCCCTTTCCTTCTTCCAGGTATTTCATCTTTTTAGGACCCTGTCTATTTATTCACTAAATAAATAATTATTAAGTTCCTATTCTGCTAGACTTGAGAGTATGATAGTGGACAAAATAAAAATGATTATTTTCTCTGGAGCCTATTGCTCTCAGTCACTGGGATACTAAACAGATCCATCCAGGAACTTTTCCTGAATTTGTAATCATAACTTTTTTTACTGGTATTTCCTCATTTTTTGCACTTGCTACAGACAAGCCTTTGGGCTTCCTGGCCAAAGTGGTGGAGAGCAGCTGTGGTCAATAGCACTTAAATTTACATATCCTCCATTCAAGATAATCAGTTCAGTTCAGTTCAGTTGCTCAGTCATGTCTGACTCTTTGCGACCCCATGAATTGCAGCACTCCAGGCCTCCCTGCCCATCACCAACTCCCAGAGTCCACTCAAACCCATGTCCATCGATTCGGTGATGCTATCCCACCATCTCTCCCTCTGTCGTCCCCTTCTCCTCCTGCCTTCAATCTTTCCCAGCATCAGAGTCTTTTCCAGTGAGTCGACTCTTTGCATGACGTGGCCAAAGTATTGGAGTTTCAGCTTCAGCAACAATGCTTCCAATGAACACCCAGGACTGATCTCCTTTAGGATGGACTGGGTGGATCTCCTTGCAATCCAAGGGACTCTCAAGAGTCTTCTCCAACACCACAGTTCAAAAGCATCAATTTTTCGGCGCTCAGTTTTCTTCACAGTACAACTCTCACATCCATACATGACCACTGGAAAAACCATAGCCTTGACCAGATGGACCTTTGTTGGAAAAGTAATGTCTCTGCTTTTTAATATGCTATCTAGGTTGATCATAACTTTCCTTCCAAGGAGTAAGTGTCTTATAATTTCATGGCTGCAGTCACCATCTGCAGTGATTTTGGAGAACAAAAAATAAAGTCAAACACTGTTTCCACAGTCTCCCAATCTATTTCCCATGAAGTGATGGGACCAGATGCTATGGCGTTAGTTTTCTGAATGTTCAGCTTTAAGCCAACTTTTTCACTCTCCTCTTTCACTTTCATCAACAGGCTCTAGAGTTCTTCTTCACTCTGCCATAAGGGTGGTGTCATCTGCATATCTGAGGTTATTGATATTTCTCCCGGCAATCTTGATTCCAGCTTGTGCTTCTTCCAGCCCAGCATTTCTCATGATGTACTCTGCATAATTTAAAAAAGCAGGGTGTCAATATACAGCCTTGACATACTCCTTTTCCTATTTGGAACCAGTCTGTTGTTCCATGTCCAGTTCAAACTGTTGCTTCCTAACCTGCATACAGGTTTCTCAAGAGGCAGGTCAGGTGGTCTGGTATTCCCATCTCTTTCAAAATTTTCCACAGTTTATTGTGATCCACACAGTCGAAGGCTTTGGTTTAGTCAATAAAGCAGAAACAGATGTTTTTCCGGAACTCTCTTGCTTTTTCAATGATCCAGTGGATGTTGCCAATTTGATCTCTGGTTCCTCTGCCTTTTCTAAAATCAGCTTGAACATCTGGAAGTTCACAGTTCACATATTGCTGAAGCCTGGCTTGAAGAATTTTGAGCATTACTTTTCTAGCGTGTGAGATGAGTGCAATTGTGTGATAGTTGGAGCATTCTTAGGGATTGTGTTTCTTAGGGATTGGAATGAAATCTGACCTTTTCCAGTCCTGTGGCCACTGCTGAGTTTTCCAAATTTTCTGGCATATTGAGTGCAGCACTTTCACAGCATCATCTTTCAGGTTTTGAAATAGCTCAACTGGAATTCCATCACCTCCACTAGCTTTGTTTGTAGTGATGCTTTCTTAGGCACACTTAACTTCACATTCCAGGATGTCTGGCTCTAGGTGAGTGACACACCATCGTGATTATCTGGGTCATGCAGATTTTTTTTGGTACAGTTCTTCTGTGTATTCTTGCCACCTCTTAATATCTTCTGCTTCTGTTAGGTCCATACCATTTCTGTCCTTTATTGAACCCATCTTTGCGTGAAATGTTCCCTTGATATCTCTAATTTTCTTGAAGAGATCTCTAGTCTTTCCCATTCTGTTGTTTCCCTCCTTCTCTTTGCATTGATCACTGAGGAAGGCTTTCTTATCTCTCCTGGCTATTCTTTGGAACTCTGCATTCAAATGGGAATATCTTTCCTTTTCTCCTTTGCTTTTCGCTTCTCTTCTTTTCACCTCTATTTGTAAGGCCTCCTCTGACAACCATTTTGCCTTTTTGCATTTCTTTTCCATGGGGATGGTCTTGATCCCTGTCTCCTGTGCAATGTCATGAACCTCCGTCCATAGTTCATCAGGCACTCTGTCTGTCAGATCTAGTCCCTTAAATGTATTTCTCACTGCCACTGTATAGTCATAAGGGATTTGATTTAGGTCATACCTGAATGGTCTAGTGGTTTTCTCCACTTTCTTTAGTTTAAGTCTGAGTTTGGCAATAAGGAGTTCATGATCCAAGCCACAGTCAGCTCCCAGTATTGTTTTTGCTGACTGTATAGAGCTTCTCCATCTTTGGCTGCAAAGAATATAATCAATCTGATTTTGGTGTTGACCATCTGGTGATGTCCATGTGTAGAGTCTTCTCTTGTGTTGTTGGAAGAGGGTGTTTGCTATGTCCAGTGAATTATGTTGGCCAAACTCTATTAGCCTTTGCCCTGCTTCATTCTGTACTCCAAGGCCAAATACGCCTGTTACTCCCAGTGTTTCTTGACTTCCTACTTTTGCATTCCAGTCCCCCATAATGAAAAGGACATCTTTTTTGGGTGTTAGTTCTAAAACGTCTTGTAGGTCTTCATAGAACCATTCAACTTCAGCTTCTTCAGCGTTACTGGTTGTGGCATAGGCTTGGATTAATCAAACCATTATGGTATCATAATTAATCATGGTATCATTAATACCATGATATTGAATGATTTGCCTTGAAAACAAACAGAGATCTTTCTGTCATTTTTGAGATTGCATCCAAGTACTGAATTTTGGACTCTTTTGTTGACCATGATGGCTACTCCATTTCTCCTAAGGGATCCCTGCCCACAGTAGTAGATATAAGGGTCATCTGAGTTAAAGTCACCCATTCCAGTCCATTTTAGTTCACTGATTCCTAGAATGTCAACATTCACTCTTGCCATCTCCTGTTTGACCACTTCCAATTTGCCTTGATTCATGGACCTAACATTTCAGGTTCCTATGCAATACTGCTCTTTATAGCATTGGACCTTGCTTCTATCACCAGTCACATCCACAACTGGGTATTGCTTTTGCTTTGGCTCCATCCCTTCATTCTTTCTGGAGTTATTTATCCACTGATCTCCAGTAGCATATTGGGCACCTACTGACCTGGGGAGTTCCTCTCTCAGTATCCTATCATTTTGTCTTTTCATACAGCTCATGGGGTTCTCAAGGCAAGAATACTGAAGTGGTTTGCCATTCCCTTCTCCAGTGGACCACATTCTGTCAGACCTCTCCACCATGACCCGACCGTCTTGGGTGACCCCACACGGCATGGCTTAGTTTCATTGAGTTAGACAAGGCTGTGGTCCTGTGATCAGATTGGCTAGTTTTCTGTGATTATGGTTTTAGTGTGTCTGCCCTCTGATGCCCTCTTGCGACACCTACCGTCTTACTTGGGTTTCTCTTACCTTGGACGTGGGTTACCTGTTAACGGCTGCTCCAACAAAACGCAGCCGCTGCTCCTTACCTAGGACGAAGGGTATCTTCTCACAGCCGCCCCTTCTGACTTTGAACGTGGAGAAGCTCCTCTCTGCCCTCCTGCGCCCGCGCAGCCGCTGCTTCTTGGAGATGGGGTTGCTCCTCTTGGCAGCCGCCCCTGACCTCGGACGTGGGGTAGGTCGTCTCGGCCGCCACCGGTGACCTCAGAGTGGGGAAGCTCCTCTGCGCCACTCTTGCGCTGTCGCAGCCTGGCACTCTCGGGGTAATAGCTAATTCCAAAAGAAGTTCCCTGGCTCAGCCGGAGCTGAGTAGCTCTCCTGAATCAGCCTCTGTGGCTTAGAGGAGAAGGGTCACATTACAGAGACATAGTTGTTCCAATTGAACTACATCATCAGAGGCTGCGCAATTCTTCAATGGCACTTCTCTGAGGACAGTTCATTTGGGCTGCTTACTGTTTGAAAATGGCTCTGCTCAAATAATTAAGCTCTTATAGTAATTCTTTCATTATTCACTCATAAAGCATTTATTATGCATTGACCTGGTCCCAAGGATAAAAAGAAGCAAGAATTGTCTAGAGATTAGCAGTGAAGGCAAACAGGCCCATATGAACATTAGTCGGTAGTGAAATATTCTAAGTACCAAGAAAACACAAGAGACTTAAAGAAATATTCAGGTTTCCTTAAATGAGTCTTAATGGATATATAGATGTTTTCCTGGCCAGGTAAAGTAAGAAGGTTCCCAAACAAAGCATAATGCAGAAACAAAGTTTTTGTGCAGCAGAAGGAAGTTTCACGGTTAAGTGTAACTGTGGCTAGCAGATTAGTCATTGTGTAAATGATTTGCCAGTCCTGCCACTGTGAGTTGTGTAAATAACAGAAAGTTACTCAAGTTTTAGTGTGTCTCATAGGATTGTTGTGAGAATTCACCTCTCTAATGCAACTGAACGGTTTAGAATGCTGCTGATACATCTTTGGTGCTTAATAAATGTTTTATTATTGTTCAGTTCAGTTAAGTCACTCAGTCGTGTCCAACTCTTTGTGACCCAATGAGCTGCAGCAGGTCAGGCCTCCCTGTGCATCACCAACTCCTGGAGTTCACCCAAATTCATGTCCATTGAGTCGGTGATGCCATCCAACCATCTCATCCTCTGTCATCCCCTTTTCCTCCTGCCATCAATCTTTCCCATCATCAGGGTCTTTTCAAATGAGTCTGCTCTTTGCATCAGGTGGCCAAGGTATTGGAGTTTCAGCTTCAGCATCAGTCCTTTCAATGAACATCCAGGACTGATCTCCTTTAGGATGGACTGGTTGTTACCATTGTCAAATCATGATCACCATCATTTCGAACAAATGTTCTGTTCCTGGGTGTGTTTCTCTTACTTGTGAGAGGAGAGCCCATTTTGTTTATCATCATACCACAAATATTGTGATTTGGATGTGGCCCAGGTGCAAAGGAGTAAGTTCAAAGATCACAAACATTAGGTTACTGACAAGGTCATGGTAGATGCCATAGACTTAGCAGAGGAAATTCATTCTTCAAAAAACCACATGCTGTTTTTACATAATCATATACTCCCACCTTGAATTACCAATTCTACTTGGTTTCATAAAAAATTTTTACTGGCAATACCTGTCATTCAGCCCAGTCCCCACCATGGAGTCTATAAACAAGAATCTAACTTCATTCTTTCAGAATAATGTTCCAAAGCATGAGCCAATCTCAAAAACACAACACCACACCACAGAGACAGCTAAATTCCAACTTTAGAATTTTTTCCTGTGTATTCTTAGGACATTGGCTCAAGGGATGAGACCAACACTCCCTTAAGTTTTAGTAGGAGTTAGAGAATTGTTTCTATCCCTGCCAATGCTTTATCTCTTCAGTCAATTACCAACCATGAGGACAATATCATTTTGAACCAGAAAAACCAATCCCCAAGCCATTATCTTTGTTGATTCTAAGCCACAACTGAACGACAAATACTGAGCCCACACTCTAGGGCCAACAAGACACCTGCTGAAGCCTGTGAGCCTAGAGTCCACACTGCCCAGCAAGGAAGCCACTTCAACAAAGAGTACCCCTTGCTCACTGCAACTCGAGAAAGCCCATGCTCAGCAATGAAGACCAAGCACAGCAAAAAATAAAATAAGTAACTAACTAAAAATAAACAAATAGGACCTACTTAAAAGCTTTCCACAGCAAAAGAAACCACCAACAAAACAAAAAAGCAACTTACTGAATGGAAGAAAATATTTGCAAATGATAAGAGCAAAAAGAGATCCAAACGACTCAACATAAATGGCTCATGCAACTTAACATCCAAAAAACAAACAACCAAGTTAAAATATGGGCAGAAGAATTGAATAGACATTTTTCCAAAGAAGATATGCCAACAGAAATATGAAAAGATGCTCAATATTTCTGATCATCAGGGAAATGCAAATCAAAACCATAATGAGGATTGAAGAAAAGGAAAAAAGAAAGAAAAGACAAAACCCCAAATTGTAAATAGAAACAAGAACAAAATAACACACACACACACACATAAGAAATGAAAACAGAACCAAAAACAAAACAAAACAAAAAAACAAAACACAAGGGAACAACTAAAGAAACCAAAAAGGAAATCAAACAACTTTTAAAAAGCTAAAAATAAATAAATAAAACAAAACCAAAGCAGAGTGTCAACTGAAGAATACAGTGAAGAACACAAAACAGATAAAAATGATCAGGAATCATTAAAAGATAATTAAAATGATTGAAAGGTGAAATCTTAACACTTTTGGAAATAGCGATGGCCCTTGACAATTTGGACTTCCCTGGTGGCTCAGATGGCAAAGCATCTGCCCGCAATGTGGGGGAGACCCAGGTTCAACCCCTGGATTGGGAAGATCCCCTGGAGAAGGAAATGGCAACCCACTCCAGATTCTTGTCTGGAAAACCCCATGGACAGAGGACCCTGGTAGGCTACAGTCCATGGGGTTGCAAAGACTTGGACGCAACTGAGCAACTTCATTTTCTTGAGAACATTATACTAAGTGAAAAATCAAGTAGAGAAAGACAGCTACCATATGATTTCACTTCTTTATGGAATACAGAAATGAAATAAGTTAAAAATAAACATACAGAACAGTGCAGTGTCTACTCTAGTGGAAGAACTGGGAGGACGGTAAAGTGGGTAAAGAAGGTCAACTGTATGGTGACTGATGGAAAATAAAACTTTTGGTGGTGAGCGTGCTGTAGTGTTTCAGAAGGTGAAATATAATTTTCCACACTGAAATTTATATAATGTTATAAACCAATGTAACCTCAATTGGGTGTTGCAAACATTTTAAAGTCACAATGCTTTCTTCAGAAATGTAAACCCTTGGGGAGAAAGCCCAACGGTCAGAAGCGCACTCCGCTGTGTGACTCGGGCGCGCGCACCTGGTTCCGTGGCAACCAGAAAGGGGGACGGAGATGCGAGGGGTGTGGTCGTGCCCGCGGCTGATTCTTGCTGATGTATGGCAGAGAGCCAGAAAATTCTCTAAAGTATTTATGCTTCAGTTCAAAAACAGAATTTTTTTTTTTTTTTAAGTAATCTGAGAAAACCAGAATAAAAGGAAAATTTCCAATCTTAACAACAACCAGGAAAGAACATTTCCCAATTCCAGGAGGCGTTCATATCCTCCTAAAGGTTTTAAAATCTTCTGCTCATGTGTTGAATGAAAACAACTGTTCCTTTCAGAGACATGGGGGAGAGCTAATGCACCTGACCCAGCGTGATGCCAGTGTAGGCGGTCAGCAGACAGGGAGCCCAGCCTCTCCTTCCAGGGTCAGGCCACACCATCCTCTGGGCTGTGATTGGCTCCAGCTTTTGACTAAGGGAAGTTTAATGATGAATAAGAATGCTGCTAAAAGGTCAGTCAGCAGGGAGAGAAAAACTGAAGAGAGAAAGGTAGACTAATGTTCTAGGTGGTGGGGGAAGGTAGTCCGGTCTTCATCAGGACAAAAAAGATTCAGGACAGAGAAGTGAGACCCTGGGAAGGAGCTCACTATCAGGTTTGCCAAGAGTCAAGTTGGCTAAAAAGTTTTCTGTGTAGGCTTCTTTCTTCATGGAATAAAAGGAGAGGGAAAAGGTCATTCTGTAGTTCAATCAGGTGAGAATTAAAATTCTAAAAGTACAAAGACAATGACGTTTGAAGAAAAGCCTGAGAGCCTTGTAGATGAGAACCAGATGTACCTAGGTGTGAGGCATCAGGCAAACGGGAAACCAGGAGAAAGTGGGAAAGCCAAGTTCTCTGCAAGGCAGGAGGCAAATGAGAAATGCGACTTGCCCAGAAAAAGCCTCAACAGGTACACCTGGCAGGAGATCCAGAGACACAGTCAGGAGACTGACCAGTGGCTGGTGATCAATCGCAAGGTCTACGATGTTACTGGCTGGGCGGACAGGCATCCCGGTGGGCGCAAGGTCCTCAACTACTACGCTGGGGAAGACGTCACGGTAAGGAACTTGAAGTCTGCCCTCTCTCTCTGTTCCAGCGGCTGGGTGGTTGGGACCTTAGCCGTCTTTCCAAAAGCATTTCAAGTATGTGTTCAAGCTCCATGATCACTCATCTCCTCCCAAACCAATTTTTCAGGACTCCTATCCAGCAAAACTTGAAAGCTAATTGAGCCTGAAGGTCTAGCTATTATTTACACTAGGTTTGGGGTGGGCTCAGATGCTGACAGTAGGTACTCTGTGTATTTCAGATTTTGGTTTTTGTTCTTGGCATTATGTTTTTTTGTTTTGTTTTGTTTTGAAATGGAGTCATTGTCTTATAAGAAGAAAGCTACAAATAGGTGAGTAAAATCTGGAAAAAAAGGTTTTCACTCAAGTAGAAATTTCTCAGACTCCTACAACTAGAGTGCCTGAAACAGACAACATTTCATCTGGTGAGCATCAAAATGTTGAACGATGTTGAAGGCGTACAGTGACACAGGCTTTTAGACTTTGTAGAGTTCTTTTTTGTCGTGTAGTTCATTAAGTGTGATACAGGTAATACAATCACTTTTATGGAAAAAGTAACTGAAATCAGAGTGGTTAAGTGACTGACCCAAGTTCACCCAGCCAGCAGATCTCAAATTCAAAACACTTATTTTTCTTAACTTTCAGTCTTAACCACTTTCCTTCACTGTTTTTCCTAATAACTCCCATCCAACAAAATAGCTGAAAAAATAGACTTTCAAGGGATACCTAAAATACCACGTGTCATGTGTGTTAAGTCGCTTCAGCTGCGTCCAACTCTTTGCGACCCTATGGACCACATCCGGCCAGGCACCTCTGTCCTCGGGATTCTCCAGGCGTGAATACTGGAGTGGGTTGCCATGCTCTTTTCCAGGGGATCTTCCCTACCCAGGGATTGAACCTGTATCTCTTACCTCTCCAGCACTGGCAGGAGTGTTCTTTACCATCAGCATCATTTGCAAAGCCCAAAGACACCATCAGTTCAGTTCAGTTCAGTCACTCAGTCGTGTCCGACTCTTTGCGACCCCATGAATCACAGCATGCCAGGCCTCCCTGTCCATCACCAACTCCCAGAGTTTACTCAAACTCATGTCCATTGAGTCGGTGATGCCATCCAGCCATCTCATCTTCTGTCGTCCCCTTATCCCCCGCCCCCAATCCCTCCCAGAATCAGGGTATTTTCCAATGAGTCATCTCTTCGCATGAGGTGGTCAAAGTATTTGAGTTTCAGCTTCAGCATCAGTACTTCCAATGAACATCCAGGACTGATAGACATATTCAAATGCATGACCTCACTTAAACCTCATCATAAGGAAAGTGAACGGTATTCCCATGTTAAAGATGGAAAAACTGATACTAAAACATTAAAATAATGTATCTCAGAGCACACAAATAACAGTGACAAATTTTTAAATCAGGTAGGTTTTTTTTACCATAAAGCCCTTTATAGCTGATCTTAAAAATAAAGTTTCCATTTAATATTGAAGAGGGAGGTTTCTCAAATCTTAAATGCATTTGGGAATCCATTCTAAAATATTCTATAAGAAAGTTGATTTTAGCCCAATTAGAAACTTTTTCTCCACATTATACACATGAGGAAATGGAGAATAAAAGGTGTTAAATAAACTAATTCAAGATCAGAAAATTAGCATATTACAGAGTAGAAACTTAGATTTTTTTTTTTTTTTTATGTTTTCCTTGTTGTTTTCACGTTAGTATATAATTTTTCCAACTGGTTTCAAAGCATAGGATTAAAAATATTGATTCATGAAACTCTGCTCTGTGAGTGTTACCTGACTGATAAAAACAGAATACACAAACATATGGCAAGTTTGCAAAAAAAGAAATATTTTGTTTTTTTGACAATAGCAACATCTTCTTTCCACAATCCTCATTTCCCTCCGATTTCTCAACTTCTCTGTCTAATCAGGGTTTTCTACCATCTTCTCATCTTGATTCTCCAGTCAGAGGAATGCCTTTCTTGAGCAGACCCTTCGATATTCCACCACTCTGGTCTGATCTGATATTTTTAAAACAAAACTCCACGTTTTCCTGGGAAAGGAAAAGCTTGTGAGCTTGTGGGCCATGATGGGAATCTCACATGTGTCAGGAAGACCCTAGGAAGCCAGAGAGCTGAGGATAGAAGAAGCCAAGTGACAAGCATTTGTGCAAGAATCAGGGGAAAGATGAACAAAAATAAAGGGAAAAAATACTTGTTGATGTATGACAGAAAACCACAAAATTCTGTAAAGCAATTATACTTCACTTAAAAAAAATGTGACAAAAAAAGGAAAAAAATACCACAGATCTCATCTCCACAACACAAAGAAAATATGGATGATGCTTTTCTAACAAAAGTCACAGAATCAGCTCAGAGGATGTGTTAGAAAATACGTGTCTTCAACCACCTTGGATATAACTGATAAATGTTGCTTGCAGGAAGCAGCTCAGCTGATGAATTTGTCATTTGCTGGTGAGTTTTTACCTCCCAGAAGTTAGAGAAAGACCATGATTCTGCATTCAATTCTAGTCAACAAGGAAGAATTGATTAATAAAATAGAAATGATCAGAACTTTATGGGAAAATACCCACGACACTTTAGGATTTGTGTCTTGAGTATGAATACCCTGAGCATGCTCAGTCATGTACCCTAGATTTTAGAAGGCAGATCCAGAATGTTAAAAGTCTCCAGAGGATGATGGCTAGAGAAGAATGGAAGTGTGCCAGGAGAACTCTGACAACCATGGTATTCCATGGCCACTCAGAAAACATGGAGCCTGAGGTGCGGTGTACTGGTTATATAACCCTGGGAAAGTCACTGAAATGCTCTGGAACTCAGCTTCATCATCTGCATAATGGGAATGACCTTACCCATCTAACTGGTAAATGAGACTAAAGCTTGTATAGTGTTTAGCATAATATCAGATGCACATTTCATTAAACACTAACTATTGTTATTCATATCACAGCATCCATAGCCTCAGAGATGTGATTCACATTTTCTGTTTACCACCTGCTTAGAAGTCCTGATTGTTTGTTGCCAACTGGGAACAGAGGAATACTTGGTGGAGAAACGGCATGTTCTCTAGGGAAGGAGAGAAGGACATTAAGTCAGAGAACCTGAGGTCAAATGCTCTCTCTCTACAGCCTAAAAAGTGTTTGTCGGCTGTGCCCTGAAGGGCAAATGTGCACCAAATATGATCTCTGTGCACAAGCCCTGGACCATAGCTGCACCTGCCCAGAGGGGGCATCTTTCCTTATTTACATAGAAACTCTTCTTTAAGCCTCCATCCTTCTCATGAAAAGTACATAATGATACCAAGGTAATTTGTTCCATAGGGTCACTCATTCATTCATTCATTCATGTGGTGAATCATTCTAAAACTTTTTGTGGTGTCCACTGTAATGATTAAGAGTACAAATTTGGGGATGAAAGAGGTGTGGTTTGTATCTGGGCTGCACCACTTACCAGGAATGTCCTGAGAAGCTTTGCTGAAGCACTTGGAACCTCAGCTCCTTTATCTAGAAAGTGGGATAATGATACTTCTATCTTAGTATGGTGTCAAAGTCAGCAGAGATAAAATAAAGGTTTTCTTCTTATACCTGGCACAGATTAAGCACTCAAATATGACATTATCAGTTAATTTTTCTAAGATAAGTTGTCATTTTTTCCAAGGAATTTTACTAGAGTTAGTTAATTCAGTCACTCAGTTGTGTCCAACTTTTTGTGACCCCATGGACTGCAGCACAACAGGCCTGCCTGTCCATCACCAACTCCCAGAATTCACTTAAACTCATGTCCATTGAATCAGTGATGCCATCCAACCACCTCATCCTCTGTCATCCTCTTCCCCTCCTGCCTACAATCTTTCCTAGCATCACGGTCTTATCAAATGAGTCAACTCTTTGCATCAGGTGGCAAAACCACTGAAGTTTCAGCTTCAATATCAGTCCTTCTAATGAACACCCAGGACTGATCTCCTTTAGGATGGACTGGTTGGATCTCCTCGCAGTCCAAGGGACTCTCAAGAGTCTTCTCCAACACCACTGTTCAAAAGCATCAATACCTTAGTGCTCAGCTTTCTTTATAGTCCAACTCTCACATCCATACATGACTCCTGGGAAAAAACCCATAACCTTGAGTAGATGGACCTTGTTGGCAAAGTAACATCTCTGCTTTTTAACATGCTCTCTAGGTTGGTGATAACTTTTCTCCCAAGGAATAAGTGTCTTTTAATTTCATGGCTGCAGTCACCACCTGCAGTGATTTTGGAGCCCCCAAAAATAAAGTCAGCCACTGTTTCCAATGTTTCCCCATCTATTTGCCATGAAGTGATGGGACCGGATGCCATGACCTTAGTTTTCTGAATGTTGAACTTTAAGCCAACTTTTTCACTCTCCTCTTTCACTTTCATCAAGAGGCTCTTTAGTTCTTCTTCACTTTCTGCCATAAAGGTGGTGTCATCTTCATATCTGAGGTTATTGATATTTCTCCCAGCAATCTTGATTCCAGCTTCTGCTTCATCCAGCCCAGAGTTTTTCATGATGTATTCTGCATTTAAGTTAAACAAGCAGGGTGACAATATACAGCCTTGACGAACTCCTTTTCCTATTTCGAACCAGTCTGTTGTTCCTTGTCCAGTTCTAACTGTTGCTTCCTGACCTTCATAAAGATTTCTCAAAAGCCAAGTCTGGTGATCTGGTATTCCCAACTCTTTCAGAATTTTCCACAGTTGATTGTGATCCACACAGTCAAAGGCTTTGGCATTGTCAATAAAGCAGAAATAGATGTTTTTCTGGAACTCTCTTACTTTTTCAATAATCCAGCAGATGTTTGCCTCCAGTCCCTATACCTTTTATGAATCCAGCTTGAACATCTGGAATTTCACAGTTCATGCAATATTGAAGCCTGACTTGGAGAATGTTGAGCATTACTTTACTAGCATGTGAGACGAGTGCATTGTGCAGTAGTTTGAGCATTCTTTGACATTGTCTTTCTTTGGGATAGGAATGAAAACTCACCTTTTCCAGTCCTGTGGTCACTGCTATGTTTTCTAAATTTGCTGGCAAATGAGTGCAACACTTTCATAACATCATCTTTTAGGATTTGAAGTAGCTCAACTGGAATTCCATCACCTCCACTAGCTTTGTTCATAGTGATGCTTCCTAAGGCCCACATGACTTCACATTCCAGGATGTCTGGCTCTAAGTGAGTGGCAACACCACCATGATTATCTGGGTTGTGAAGATTTTTTGGACAGTATGTCTGTGTATCCTTGCCATGTTTTCTTCATATTTTTTGCTTCTGTTAGGTTCATATGATTTCTGACCTTTATTGAGCACATCATTGCATGAAATGTTCCCTTGGTATCTCTAACTTTCTCAAAGAGATCTCTAGTCTTTCCCAATCTATTGTTTTCCTCTATTTCTTTGCACTGATCACCAAGGAAGCCTTTCTTATCTCTTCTTACTATTCTTTGGAACTCTGCATTCAAATTGGTATATCTCTCCTTTTCTCCTTTGCTTTTCACTTCTCTTCTTTTCACAGCTATTTCTAAGGCCTCCTCAGAGAGCCATTTTACTTTTTTGCATTTCTTTTTCTTGGGGATGGTCTTGAATCCTGTCTCATGTACAATGTCACGAACCTCCATCCATAGTTCATCAGGCACTCTGTCTGTCAAATCTAGTCCCTTAAATCTATTTCTCACTTCCACTGTATAATTGTAAGGGATTATATTTAGGTCATGCCAGAAAGATCTAGTGGTTTTCCCCACTTTCCTCAATTTAAGTCTGAATTTGGCAATAAGGAGTTCATGATCTGAGCCACAGGCAGATCCCAGTCTTGCTTTTGCTGACTCTATAGAGCTTCTCAAACTTTGGCTGCAAAGAATATAATATATCTGATTTCGATGTTGATGATCTGGTGATGTCCATCTGTAGAGTCCTCTCTTGTGTTGTTGGAAGAGGGTAAGTCTATTATACAACGCACAGGCACATGAATTCCTGTTATTGCATGTATTGTTTACCTGATATTTTTAAAATTGTAGGATTTGAAATTAATGCACAATGCTAATATATAAAATCAAGGCTCAGATCTTCTCACCTGGAAAAGCTTACCTATGAAAGTCCAACAAGAGGAATTAATTATATGGATTACAATACATCCAATGAAGCATGCTGCATGCTAAGTTGTGCTGAGTTGCTTCAGTCATGTCTGACTCTGGGCAACACTATGGACTCTAGCCCAAGGCTCCTCTGTCCTTGGCGATTCTCCAGGCAACAATACTGGAGTCGATTGTCCTGCCCTCCTACTGGGGAATCTTCCCTACCCAGGGATCGAACCTGCATCTCTTATGTCTCCTGCGTTGGCAGGAGGGTTCTTTTCTGCTAGTGCCACCTGGAAAGTCCCAAGTTTTATATAAGTTAGTTGACAATATTTCTGGGCTCCACAAAAGATGTAAACACAATCTTGTGAGGTGTGCACAAGAGTAGAATGTTCAGAACAAAGAAGTCAGGGTTATCACCCAATGTGCATGGTCAGCCACCTCCTTGTGTCTAAACATCACACTCTGAGAGGGACACTGAGAAACTCAAGCTCTTCATCAGAGTAAAAATCCAATATGACAGGAAAAATATGACAAAAGCCAAGAGGAAATATAGCAAAATGTGTTTCTTTTTTTTTTTTTTAAATATGGAACGCTTCACGAATTTGCATGTTATCCTTGCCAGGGGCCATGCTAATCTTCTCTGTATCGTTCCAATTTTAGTATATGTGCTGCCGAAGCGAGCACCAAAATGTGTTTCAACTGCTTGGAAGAATGCAAGGGCAAAGAGGATAGAGCTGTGTGAAAGTCCAAAAGAGTCAGCCATGTGGAATCAACAGAGGCAAGGCCTGGGCCAGGGAAGAGAGGATGTGTACAGAGGTGGAATACTTATCAGGTTCACATCGTGAGTAAGCACCAGCAGAACAGGTGTCCCGGCTTGGCCACATTCTTTGCTTAGCACAATCCTGGTCAATATGATGGCTTGAGGATGAGAAGAGGAGAAGGAGAAAGAGAGGATGAAGGGTGTGGGAAGTAAAGAATGAGATAAGAGAAGGAGGAGGGGGAGAAAGGGTCTTGAGTTCTGAGCGAAGGACTCTGGATTTTACCATCACTGTAGGTCTTCTTCTCCTCCCACTGCAGGTAATGACACTTCTCTAGCCCAGCCTCCCTCCCTACACCCAGTCCTACAAGGAAACCAACCAGGATTCTGAGCTGCTTGTAAAAGGAAAGCTCTCATCAGTAATAACTGCATCTTTTGTGGGCTGTGAATATTTTTTTTTTAAATTAAACTTTAATTTGATTCTCATTTGAATGATGGTTCAAGTTGAAAAACAGGTACAAGAGTAAAGAGACAAGGGCAGTTAAAGTGCTAATGGGTGACAATGGCCATGAAGAGGAACTCTTTTTCAAATGCCAGCATGGAGGTTAAGTAAACGTTGAAGATCAAGAAGAGTAAGTCAAGGCAGAATGGATACAGGTATCTGAATGGCTGAATCCCTTTGCTGTCCACCTGAAATTATCACAACATTGTTAATAGGCTATGGTCCCATGTTAAAAAAAAAAAAAATTAAATAGTCAAAATGAAGGAAGGAGTCCAGGGAACAGGCTAAAGTCCTGAATAAGGCACTGACAACAGAAATGAGGATGAGGGGATGGATAACCAGGAGACATAACTTAAAACAGGGGATAAGTGGCTGGGTAAGTAAGCAGGAGTAAGGAGTCTAAACTGCCTGATGGATGACTCGTGTAGGTAGGTGGGTGGTAGTTGCCATTACGAGGTAATGAAGCCAGGAAGATGAACATGTTTGGTGGGGACAGTGGAGATAGAGAGTCTGGACTGGAGTTCAGGTAAGTATATCACAGGAAAAAATCTCAAATAATGAAAGTTCTCAAATAATAGAGTGAGTTATGACAAAAAAAGAATAACCCTCTGTTTATCCCTGAGGGTGGAGGGGAATCTTGGTGACTTCATGTAAACATTCTCCACTCCAAAGTGGATCTTTTCCAGAACGAAGGCACAGACTGTATTCTCCCCATAAATCAGCCTACTCAAAAATTGTGATCTTCCAGAAATACGAGGGACCTTGATGTAGCATTTGCCTTGAAACAGGTCAGATCTGAGAAGGAACCAGAAGAGAAATTACCAAAGATGTAGGAATGGGTGTCCGTGTTTGGGTATTGAATATTCTGGTGAGTTTCTGTTTCTTTGGCTGTGCTGCAAGGCGTGGGGGACCTTAGTTGCCCAACAGGGATGGACCCCACACCCCTCCATGGAAGCATGGAGTGTTAATCACCAAACTGACAGGACAGTCCCCTGGTGAACTTTTTGAGATAAGTAAATCAAAATCTATGTTCTAGTTATATTGATTTTGTGACTATATACATATATTCACTATGGATGCTTGTCTTTTTTCTGAATTTGTGGAAATTTCAACCCACTTCAGATGAACCAAATAATAATTATACAAAAATATCATCATTTAATGGCATCTGATTCCAAAGCTTAAGCTCTTTGATGCTAAGCTAAGTCTTCAGCAAGGTTTTGTAATGACTGAATAAATGAATGAAGGAATGAATGAGCCCATGTGGGAGAATAAGTAGTATCCACAGTTAGAAAACAAAACGAATCTTGAGAGATTAAGCATTTTCCGAATATAAACAACATCCTGCACTGCTCCCTATGCTGTATTTTGGTGTAAATTTTATAGGCACACACTTTGATTGACTGCAGAACAAGATTTGGCAAATAGAGTGTCTCCTGGATTTCAACCCACACATCCCTCTAGGCCAAATGCCTTGATGCAGGGCACAGCCTGTATACAGTAGTTAAAATTTAAGGACATAATTCTTCTCAGGCCTTCTCACTTTACATACTTGTCTCTCCCACTAGGGATCATACTGCTCTTCCAATAAAGGACAGTTTTCCATCCCCCGTTAAATAACAGCAAAAAATCAGCAGGATTTCCAGTCACTGTGAAAGCAAAGATAATCACACCTTTCCTCTGTGTTGATACTTTTGGGAAATAATCAGTCTTAAGAGGAGCTACAGTGTAAATTTATGAATAGGTTAGGAAATAGAGATGATGCTTGAGAAGTGAATCAAAAGATAACAGACAAAAATGAGAGAGTATAAAGTAGTTAAGAGGTCAGAAAATAGAGATGCTGAGAGCGGGGAAGAGACAGCAGTGCTTAAAACCCATATCCTTTGAACTCAATACTTCTCAACTTTCTCCTCGTTAGAGAAATCATATACTGCTCTATTCATTCACCCTTTCCCTTATTGATGAGACATCTCTTGATCCCATGTCATATTCCAGGCACAGCAAGAAACATCAGGTATAATTTAATCAATAGTGCATGGTCCCAGTCTTCAAAATAGCCAAAAGCCACTAAGAAGGCCTTTGTGAATACAGTTTCACTGCAACATCATTTGAAAAGCTTTAGGAACACAGTGTCATGGGAGCCCGGAAGAGATCATAAATAACTTTCCTGACTATATTAGGAAGGCATGTTTCATCTGGATGTTCAAGAATGAGAAGAAACTTTTTAAGTTGAAAAAATGGAGGAAAGCAGTCAAGGTAAAGGGAGCCGTATGTATCACGAAGCTTCAGAACTACACAGGGTCATGGAATGTTTATAGAACAGGGAGACTTACACTGGAAAGAGTGAGGCCTGAAGGGTGTCATGAGAGGCAAACCTGGAGAAGCTGGTTGGGGCCACAGACAAAGTGATGCATGTGATTAAAACCCAAGGTGGGAAACACCTTTACTAACTGCCTAGCATGCATATAGTGATCCCAAAACAATCTTCTGTCACCCTTCTTTCAGGAAAAGAACTGTTCATGTTAAGGCTGGAATTGATCTTCATGGCTTCCTGGCTTTAAAGCCACATAGACTGAGTTCAAATGCTGGCTCTCCCACATACTGTGGAAATGTCCTGAGATTTGGAGTCTTTATATGTATAACAAAAATGATGAAACCTCACAAAACTAAGTTGATGATGATGAGTTGGCCCATAGAGCACCTTGTACACAGGATACAGTAAAAAAAAAAAAAAAGGTGTTACTCCCTCTCCCTTATTTAGCCCAGACTTTCTTCAGGAGGAGCATACTTGCCAAAGAAAGTTAATTAAAAAAAAAAAAAAAAAAAACCTCTTCAGAGATTTCACAACTTACTCTGTATCTAGACTCTAATAGGCACACTCCTTCAAATTGAATATTCTAAGACCACCTAAGCCACTTTTGTACTGCCCATTAACACAATGAAAAGAGTTCCACACAGCAGGGCAGTTCTTACTATTCTGGAATACTCTGCGGGTCTTCAGTCTCTGTTGTCACAGTACTGACCTGTGAATTTTGCTGAAGATCAGAAGAAACAGTGAACCCAGAGGAACATTGGCATCAGCACACTGTTCCAGGGCTCCGGATGACTGCTCAGAGTAAGATGCACATCCAGGGCCTCACCCTCCTCTACACTCTGATCTTGATCCCTCAGAGTGTTTCTCACCCTCATCTGTTCCTTAACAACAGGCAGAACATGATTTTTCAGTATGGGCCACCCTGAAACGTTTAGTCACATTGGTAATCACCGAATGACTCTCATCCTGTTAGGTAAACTAACTTTAGACTCATCGAATGTGACACGAAAACACATCTTTGAAAGCAGCATTTCCCGAGGGGGTCAGAGAAAGTGTGCAAAGGCAGAATGAACAGTAGAGCCTGGACTGGTTCTAGCAGATGCAAATCCCTTCTTACATCAGTCAATCTAGAAAAGTGAGTCTAAAGAGTTGATATTGCACCCCTCTGAATAACCTCATTGATTATATATATATATATATATATATATATATATATATATACACACACAAGCCTACACATATGAAAATACTTTATGTTAGGCTTGCATGTAGTTCTAGATATATCTAAAGTTGCTTTAGATTTTGAAGATGGAGGGTTCACTGTATTCACTAAAACAATTCAGAGTTCACTCCGAGTGGAATATGGAAAGAAAATCTCTGAACTGTGATATTTTATTGAAGAGAAGGAAGGCAGGTAGCTCTTATCCCTGTGTGTCTTAGTCGCTTAGTTGTGTACAACTCTTTGCAACGCCATGGACTGTAGTCCACCAGGCTCCTCTGTCCATGGAATTCTGCAGGCAAGAATACTGGAATGGGTAGCCTTTCCCTTCTCCAGGGGATCTTCCCAACCCAGGGATCTAACTGGGCTCTCCTGCATTGCAGGCAAATTCTTTACCATCTGAGCCACCAAGGAAGCCCAGAGGTATACACATAGGAAAGAGAACTAATATGTTTGAGAGTTTACTATAAGCCACTCAGATTCTAATCAGTTCACTTAATTTCTATAATAACTTTATATACTGAGTAGCTATTACTTTCACTCCCATGTTAGTGAAGAGAAAACAGGAGTGTGGACTGGTCAAGAGACTTGTCCACAATTACACCACAAGTACTGAACTTAGGTGGAGGAAGGCTGCTCGGGGATCCAGTTTCTTAATCAGCACTAGGCAACACCACCACTCCAAAGTATTGTGTATGGATTCCACACATTCACATTAAAACCTTGGTTATTTCTCTTCATACTTAATCCTTCCTATTCTCAAAGTCATAATAGCAAGAAGTCCAGTATCTTAGTCTTGGAGAAGCCTCCTTTCCTGAAAAGAGAAAAACAAACAAACAAACAAACAAAAAAAACCAAAAACTCCATCTCTTATTTCCAAACTTAAGCAGGACTTGAGAATCAACATCCTTCTCATAGCCACTTGGAGTTACTACTTAAAATGGGAATGGATTTGGCAAAATATAGTGGGTCAGCTCTATTTTGTGCCTGTCTCAAGCCCCAACAGAGAATGCTATGGTGTTTTTTTATTTTTATTTTTTTGTTGTTGTTGTTTTGTTTTGTTTTAGAAAGAGTGCTAAGGCTTCTTCAGTGATAAACTTAGCCAAGAAAGTGCTACTTTAAACAACTAAGAATTTGAGGGCTTTGCTCCCATGCTCTCTTAGACATTTTTTATCATCATCAACTTTAACTTGTCTTTCCTTGGAAATAAGTTAATGCAAGAGCCTCTGTACCCTGGTCCTTGGTCAAGAACTAAAAGGGAAACTCTGATAGATGTGATTTGCATAGGCAGTCTTGGTTGCTGCATGCCCCAAATAATGTGGGCTACTTCCACACCAAGCCTGAGGTTTGACTCTAAAGATTCACCATGACCCATAATCTCAAAGCCAACTACTTCTTCTGGTGCTCAATCAAATAAACAACGATCTCTTCCAATGCTTGGGGATCAACTTTCTACCCAGGACTTGCCTCGTAAGCCATGCACTCAGTGGGTGGATCACCACTGTGAGGCTTTCATAGAGGAATTTCAAGGACAATTCTGAACAATGAACTTGAAGTGTCAACCTAGAATTAGAAGTAAATGCTCTATAACATAGTCTGTGCTGATTCCTAAGGTCGGTACAGAATGAGATAAAAAAGGGGAGAGATATCTGTGTTGTAAGCATGTCTTTTTTAAGCCTCTAACAGTTCTCTCTGATTCACAGGATGTCTTCAGAGCCATGCATCCGGACCCTGACATTGTGCGGTTGTACCTCAAACCACTGCTCATCGGAGAGCTTGCTCTAGAAGAGCCCAATCAGGAGAGAAACAAAAATGTGAGTGAGGTCTCAGGACTCAAGAGTATGCAGAGGGATGGGGACAAGGTATATTTCAAGGCCAACTTATCCTTTTCTGTGGGAAACCAGCCATCATGTCTGAGAGGGTCTGCAATAGCATAAATAAGAGGATTCCAAGTATTTCAAAATAATGTCATCCTCCTGAGATCCTCAGAATTCTTAAACCTCTGAGAAACAAAGGAATGGAATGCTTGGCCCTGTGCCAAACAGTAATTCCATGTGTCTAACTACCTACTTCTTGCCACGCAACTTACACATAACTTTTCTTTTTCCATGACTTCTTATAATTGTTTGATGCTCGCTGTTAGTTTCCATGAGAGCAGAGACTATGTGTCCTCAGTACCTACCGGCACAGGATTGGACTTGTAGTAGGAATTCCATAAATAGCTGTTGAATCAATGATGTGACTATATCCTAACTATAGTTCTTTTTACAATCGGAGAAATTACAATTCTAGGAGAATAAACTACCTTCTGAAAAGCAAAGAACAGGAACTCCAGTTCACCTCCTTCTGGCTCCAAACCTTTGGGTATTCCCCATGAAAAGCACCACTTTTCTTTCGCCAAGACTTTGGTTGACTGAAAAACTGTCTTCAGAGGGCAGGCACCTCCATAAGACTAGAGTTTCTAGAATGGTTGCACATAAAGCTTAAAGGGATTTTAGCTAATATTAAGCATGGCATTTTTTTTCTTTTGCACTTCATGTTTTAAAACAGTTTACAATTGTACCATTCTTTTGAAATAATTTGTACAAAGTGGTGATCCAGATATCGCTGTGAGGCAGAAAGAATAAGAATTACATTTCCACTTTAAGAAATGAAGAAACAAACTCTCAAGGGGATAGGAGGAATCTGAGGAGACAGGACTGATTACATGCAGGCCCAAGATGAATACTTAGGCTGACTCCTTAGGCCCAAGTGCATCCCTCAAGGCTGTGTTTCAGGAAGCAATGCACTGTATTGAGATGAGTGCGCCCTCAGGCTGACAGCCTGGACACAGAGCCCGGTTCCTGTGACAAGGTGTAGGAGCTGAGATGGTGTTGTTCAGTCAGTAAGTCACCTCTGACTCTGCGACCCCATGAACTGCAGCACGCCAGGCCTCCATGTTTCCTCACTATCTCCCAGTTTGCTCAAACTCATGTCCATTGAGTCCATGATGCCATCCAACCATCTCATCCTCTGTCGCCCTCTGCTCTTCCTGCCCTCAACCTTTCCAGGCACCAGGGTCTTTTCCAATGATTCTGTTCTTCCATCAGGTGGCCAGTGTATTGGAGCTTCAGCTTAACCATCAATCATTTCAATGAATACCCAGGGTTGATTTCCTGTAGGACTGACATGTTTGATCTCCCTGCTGTCCAAGGGACTCTCAAGGGTTTTCTCCAACACCACAGTTCAAAAGCAACAATTCTTTGATTCTCAGCCTTCTTTCATGTCCAACTCTCACATCCATACATGACTACTGGAAAACCCATAACTTTGACTATATGGACCTTTGTTGGCAAACTAACGTCTCTGCTTTATAATATGCTGTCTACCTTTGTCACTGCTTTTCTTCCAAGGAGCAAGCATCTTTTAATTTCATGGCTGCAATCACTGGCTGCAGTGATTTTTGAAGCCCAAGAAAATAAAGCCTGTCACTGTTTCTATTTTCTCCCCATCTATTTGAATGAAGTGATTGGACTGAATGTCATGATCTTCATTTTTTGAATGTTGAGTTTGAAGCCAGCTTTTTTACCCTCCTCTTTCACCTTCATCAACAGATTCTTTAGTTCCTCTTCACTTTCTACCATTAGAGTGGTATGATCTTATCTGAAGTTGTTGATATTTCTCCCAGCAATCTTGATCCCAGCTTCTGCTTCATTCAGCACAGCATTTCACATGATGTACTCTGCATATAAATTAAATAAGCAGGGTGACAATATACAGCCATGATGTACTCCTTTCCCAATTTTGAACCAGTCCATTTTTCCAAGTCTGGTTTGAACTGTTGCTTCTTGGCATGCATACAGGTTTCTCAGGAGGCAGGTAAGATGGTCTAGTACTCCCATCTCGTTAAGAATTTTCCACGGCTTGTTGTGATCCACAAAGGATCAGAAGAAACAGTAAACCTAGAGGAATATTAGTGTAGTCAGTGAAGCAGATTTTTTTTATTTTTATTTTTATTTTTTGGAATTCTCTTGCTTCTTCTATGATCCAACAGATATTGGTAATTTGATTTTTGGTTCCTCTGCCTTTTCTAAATCCAACTTGTATATCTGGAAGTTCTCAGTTCATGTACTGTTGAAGCCTAGTTTGAAGGATTTTGAGCATTACCTTGCTAGCATGTGAAATAAGAGCAATTATGTGGTACTTTGAATGTTCTTTGGCATTGCCTTTCTTTGGGATTGGAATGAAAATTGACTTTTTAAGTCCTGTGACCACTGTTGAGTTTTCCAAATTTGCTGGCATATCGAGTGTAGCACTATAGTAGCATTATCTTTTGGGATTTGAAGTAGTTCTACTGGAATTCCACCACCTCAATTAGCATTAAAACACCTCCATTAGCATTGTTCATCCCAATGCTTTCTAAGGACCTCTTGACTTCACATTGCAAAATGTCTGGCTCTAGGTGAATGACCATACCATCGTGGTTATCTGGATCTCTAGAGTTTTTTTGTATAATTCTGTTTATTCTTGCCACATCTCCTTAATATCTTCTTTTCTGTTAGGTTTTTACCATTTCTGTCCCTTTTTTTTTTTTTCATTTCTATCCTTTTTATGCCCATCTTTGCATGAAATGGTCCTTTGACATTTCCAATATTGTTGAAGGGATCTCTAGTTTTTTTCCATTCTATCATTTTCCTCTACTTTTTGTTTGCATAAGAATGCTTTCTTATCTCTACTTGCTATTCTCTGGAAATCTTCATTCAGATGGGTATATCTTTCCTTTTCTCCTTTGCCTTTCACTTCTCTTCTTTTCTCAGCTATTTAAGGCCTCCTCAGACACCATTTTACCTTTTTGCATTTCTTTTCCTTGGGGATGATTTTGATCATCATCTGCAAGACAATGTTACAAAGCTCTGTCCACAGTTCTTCAAGCACTTTGTCTATCAGATCTTATGCCTTGAATTTATTTGTCACTTCCACTGCATAACTGCAAGTTCATACCTGAATGGCCTAGTGGTTTTCCCTACTTTTTTCAATTTAAGTCTGAATTTGGCTATAAGGAGTTCATGATCTGAGCCATAATCAGCTCCTGGTCTTGTTTTTGCTGATGTATAGAGCTTCTCCATCTTTGGCTGCAAAGTATATAATCAATCTGATTTCAGTATTGACGATCTGGTGATGTCCATGTATAGAGTCATTTCTTGTGTTGTTGGAAGAGAGTGTTTGCTATGACCAGTGCATTCTCTTGGCAAAAATTTGTTAGCATTTGCCTGGCTTCATTTTGTACTCCAAGGCCAAGCTTGCTTATTACTTCAGGTATCTCTTGACTTCCTACTTTTGCATTCCAATTCCCTATGATGAAAAGGACACCTTTTTTTTTTTTTTGGTGTTAGTGTTAGAAGGTCTGGTAGGTCTTCAGAGAACCATTCAACTTCAGCTTCTTCAGCATTAGTGGTCAGGGCATAGATTTGGATTACTGTGATACTGAATGGTTTGCTTTGGAATCAAACAGAGATCATACTCTCATTTTTGAGACTGCACCCAAGTACTGCATTTTAGACTCTTTTGTTGACTATGATGGCTACTCCATTTCTTATAAGGGATTCTTGCCCACAGTGGTAGATACATTGGTCATATGAATTAAATTCACCCATTCCCATACATTGTAGTTCACTGATTCCTAAAATGTTGATGCTAACCCTTGCCATCTCTTGCTTGACCCCATCCAGTTTACTTTGGTTCATGGACCTAACTTTCAAGGTCCCTATGCAATATTGTTGTTTACATAATTGGACTTTACTTTTGTCATTAAACACATATATAACTGGGTGTAATGTCTGCCTTGGCCTAGTCTCGTATTCTTTCTAGAGCTATTTCTTCATTCTTCCCCAGTAGCATATTGGATATCTACTTACTTGGGGAGCTCATCTTTCAGCGTCATAGCTTTAGCCTTTTCATACTTTTCATGGGATTCTTGAGGCAAGAATACTGAAGTTGTTTGCCATTCCCTTCTGACCACATTTGATCACAACTTTCCGCCATGGTGCATCCGTCTTGGGACCCTAACTTTGAAAGGCTTGAGACTGTGGGATATGAGTCTAGGCCAGTTACCAAACCTGTCTGTGGTTCAGTTTCTCTCTCTGTAAAATAGCAACAATAGAACCAACCACATAATTGTTATTGGGAGATTACTGAGAGTTAAAGGCATTTAAAGTGCTTAGAACAGTGTATGGAATGTAGCAAATATTCAGTAAACTTTAGATATTGTAATCATCATAAGCCCAACAGTCACACAAGTAATTTACAAGCCTCTAAATTTACAGAATTATTTAGGGCAGGATGCCCTAGGTTAAAAAGAGGAAATGGTGCAGAGTTTAGTTGTTTTACCTAAATATTTTCTCTAAAGAAAAGAAATCCCATTCATGGCTGAGAGCTATAATTATTCACTATCTAAAACAGTGCTGATCACTGAAGGTAAAGATCTGATATGAATTTTCTTTGTGCATCTGTGATTACCCAGAGATATGTATGTAGACAATTGATGTTTGAGCACAGAACTGAATGTCAGGAAGTACAGGCTAAAGTCCAGCTTCCGTCACTTGCGGAGGACTTCACATTAACCACCCTTCTGGGGTTCAGTGACCCCAACAGTACAGTGAACGTGATGGTAAAATCAGGGAAGCGCCCTGTTGCTGTTGTTCAGTCGCTAGGTTGTGTCTGACTCATTGTGACCTCATGGACTGCAGCACAGCAGGCTTCCCTGTCCTTCACCATTTCCCAGAGCTTGTTCAAACTCATATCCATGGAGTCAGTGATGCCCATCCAGCCATCTCATTCTCTGTCATCCCCTTCTCCCTGTACCTTAAGTCTTTCCCAGCATCAGGGTCTTTTCCAATGAGTCAGCTCTTCCTATTAGGTGGCCAAAGGATTGGAACTTCAGCTTCAACATCAGCCCTTCCAAATGATATTCAGGACTGATTTCCTTTGGGATGGACTGGTTGGATCTCCTTGCAGTCCAAGGGACTCTCAAGAGTCTTCTCCAACACCATGGTTCAAAAGCATCAATTCTTCAGTGCTCAGACTTCTTTATAGTCAAGTTCTCACATCTATACATGACTACAGGAAAGACCATAACTTTGACTAGACAGACATTTGTTGGCAAAGTAATGTCTCTGCTTTTAAATACACTGTCTGGGTTTGTCACTGCTTTTCTTCCAAGCATCAAGCAAAGTTTAGTTTCATGGCTGCAGTCACAATCTGCAGTGATTTTGGAGCCCAAGAAAATAAAGTCTGTCACTGTTTTAATTGTTTACCCCATCTGTTTGTCATGAAATCATGGGACCTGTTGCGATTATCTTCATTTTTGAATGTTGCATTTTAAACCAGCTTTTTCACTCTCCTTTTCACCTTCATCAAGAGGCTCTTTAGGTCCTCTTTGCTTTCTGCCCTAAGGGTGTCATCTGCATATGAGAGGGTATTGATATTTCTCCCAGCAATCTTGATTCCAGCTTCTGCGTCATCCAGCCCAACATTTCTCATTATATACTCTGCATAGAAATTAAATAAGCAGGGTGACAACATACAGCCTTGATGTACTCCTTTCCCAATTTGGGACTGTCAAGCGAGTGTATGCTCCTCGGTTCTTTGTCTTGTCACAACAAATATTTGGAGTGACGGACATTAAAGCCCCTTGGCGGGTCACAGCTCTCGGAGGACAGACCGTGTTATAGCTCTCAGGTCTCAAACGGACCGTGTTATAGCTCTTAAATAAATCAGTGTTACAGCTCTATTTATTTAGATAATAGCAGGAAAATCCATCTTTGAGGCATGAGGGCACTTCGATCCAAAGACGCGAAGAGAAGATCGCCCCATCATGCGGGAGAGGGAGGGAGCAAAAAGGAGAGAAGAGGGCTTTGGCTCCTCTTTTTATATGTTTCTCTGTCCCTGGGCCTGTCTTATGTAAATTGGACTTAGGCAAGAGCGTTGTTTGTTTTACCTGAGGTTCTCACTCTGGTCCTCGGACCTTCCTTTGTTCTATTTTCATGGGCTTTCCCTTCCAGGTCTTTTAGCCACCGTCATTTTGGACTCTTTTTCCCTATTCTAACTACCTAACAGAACCACTCCATTGTTCCATGTCCAGTTCTAACTGTTGCTTCTTGGCCTGCATATAGGTTGCTCAGGAGGCAGGTAAGGCGGCCTGGTATTTCCAGCTATTGAAGAATTTCCCTCAGTTTGTTGTGATCCACATGGTCAAAGACATTAGCATAGTCAGTGAAGCAGAAGTAGATGTCTTTTGGAATTCCTTTGCTTTCTCTATGATCCAACAGATGTTAGCAATTTGATTTCTGGTTCCTCTGCCTCTTCTAAACCCAACTAGAAATCTGAACGTTCTCAGTTCACATACTGTTGAAGCCTAGCTTGGAGAATTTTAAACATCACTTTGTTAGCATGTGGAATGATTGCAATTGTGCAGAAGTCTGAACATCCTTTCGTATTGCCTTTCTTTGGGATTGGAATGAAAATTGATTTTTCAAGTCCTGTGACCACTGCTGTGCTTCCCAAGTTTGCTGGCATACTGAGTGCAGCACTTTCACAGCATCATCTTTTAGGGTTTGAAATAACTCAGCTGGAATTCTATCACCTCTGCTACCTTTGTTGGTAGTGATGCTTCCTAAGGCCCACTTGACTTCACACTCCAGCATGTCTGGCTCTAGGTAAGTGATCACAACACCATCGTGGTTATCTGGGTCATTAAGATCTTTTTTGTGTAGTTCTTCTGTGTATTCTTGCCACTTCTTCTTGATATCTTCTGCTTCTGTTAGGTCCATATGTTTCCTGTCCTTTATTATGCCCATCTTTGTATGAAATTTTCCCTTGATATCTCTAATTTTCTCAAAGAGGTCTCCAGTCTTTCCCATTCTATTGTTTTCCTCTATTTCTTTGCATTGATCACTGAGGAAGGCTTTCTTATCTCTCCGTGCTATTCTTTGGAACTCTGCATTCAGATGGGGTATATCTTTCTTTTTCTCCTTTGCCTTTCACTTCTCTTCTTTTCTCAGCTATCTGTAAGGCCTCCTCAAGTATCAGTTTGCCATTTTGCATTTCTTTTCCATGGGGATGATTTTGATCACCACCTCCAGTACAATGTTATGAACCTCTGTCCATAGTTCTTCAGGCACTCTATCAGATCTTACACCTTGAATCTATTTCTCACTTCCACTGTATAACTGCAAGGGATTTACTTTAGGTCATACCTGAATGGCCTAGTGGTTTCCCCTACTTTCTTCAATTTAAGTCTGAATTTTGAAATAAGGAGTTCACGATCTGAGCCATAATCAGCTCCAGGTCTTGTTTTTGCTAATGTATAGAGCTTCTCTATCTTTGGCTGCAAAGAATATAATCAATCTGATTTCGGTATTGACGATCTGGTGATGTCCATGTGTAGAGTCATCTATTATGTTGTTGGAAGAGGGTGTTTGTCATGACCAGTGTGTTCTCTTCGCAAAACTCTGTTAGCATCTGCCCAGCTTCATTTTGTACTCCAAGGCCATGCTTGCCTGTTATTCCAGGTACCTTTTAACTTCCTACTTTTGCATTCTAATCCCCTATGATGAAAGAAATCTAAGCGCTGAAGAATTGATGTTTTTGAACTGTGGTGTTGGAGAAGACTCTTGAGAGTCCCTTGGACTGTAAGGAGATTTCTACCAGTCCATTGTAAAGGAGATCAGTCCTGGGTGTTCATTGGAAGGACTGATGCTGAAGCTGAAACTCCAATACTTTGGCCACCTCATGTGAAGAGTTGACTCACTGGAAAAGACCCTGATGCTGGGGTAGATTGAATGTGGAAGGAGAAGGGGATGACAGAGGATGAGATGGTGGGATGGCATCACCACCTAAATGGACATGAGTTTGAGTAAGCTCCAGGAGTTGGTGATGGACAGGGAAACCTAGCGTGCAGCAGTCCATTTGGTTGCAAAGTGTCGGACACGACTGAATGACTGAACTGAACTGATGATGAAAAGGACATCTTTTTTGGTGTTAGTTCTAGAAGGTCTTGTAAGTCTTCAGAGAACCATCCAACTTCAGCTTCTTCAACATTAGTGATCAGAGCACAGGCTTGGATTACTCTGATATTGAATGGTTTCCCTTAGAAATGAACAGAGATCATCTTTCATTTTTGTTTTTTGTACCCAAGTACTCTATTTCAGACTCTTTTGTGGACTAGTACACTGTGTGATCTCTTAAAGTTATCTATGGCCACCAGAATTCTGATGTTCGTGGGGCCTCTAGAGATGAGCCCATCCAAACCTTTCCCAGGCACTGGATCATTTAAAAGTTGTATCAGTGAATTTGAAATGAATTTTCTTGCTTCTAGGATTATGTTCATAGCACTTTTTTATTATTATTTCAAATTTCTCTTCTCTTTTATATTTGAACAAACAAGTTTCCTTCTTATACCCTGGTTACTTTCTCAACAGTCTGAGTTTCAAACACATTATAGTTATTAAGCTAAGGAGATATTTCTTCCCAGGCCTTACACTGACTCTCGAGTATGTGCAAGTTCGTAAATCAGTGCTAGTACTTGACGTACATACATAAGCACAGTACTTGTACACAGAATCAGGACTCCTCCAACCAATGGACACACACTCTAATACCACAGGAGACCCTGTCTCATTCCTGTAGAGCTTCTGAGCATCTCACAGGAAATTCATCTCACAGAACTAATCAAAGTGAACTCTATCTTTCATAAAGGAATCTTTTGCACACGTTAAATAGCTGATAACATAGAAAGTAACAGAGATCCGTATAGATAGCAAAGTCCCCCAAAGTATAATCAGAGATCAAACAGCACATTGATCTAAAAAGGCGACTGTTATGAATAGATACTCACGTCTACACATAAAGCGGACAACCAGCAAGGCCCTGCTGTTCGGCAGGGACCTACACTCAGTACCTCACAATGGCCGACCGGGGACTGGGCTCTGAGGGAACAGTGCGTGTGGGTCACGTGCTGTGCACCTGACGGCAGTGCGACGCTGCTCGTCGCCCACACGTCAACGCGGCCTTTGTCTGAAAGGAGGAAACTTCTTATGGGGGCTTCCCTGGCAGCCCGGCCGTTAAGACTTCTCCTTTCAGTGAAGGGGGCGCAGGTTTGATCCCTCGTCAGGGAACCAAGATCTCACATGCCTCACAGCAATAAATAAATAAAACATAAAATGAAAGCAATATTGCCACAAATTCAATACAGACTTCAAAAGAAATGATCTGCATCAAAAAAAAAATAATTAATCAGTTTAAAAAAGAGAATTCTTAGAGTTATGTATCTGTTCAATGAACCTCCCCCATCCCCCCAAAAAGAAGTAAATTATAAGTCCCACAGCAATTTGAGGAGAGTTTACAAATCACTACTCATCTGTCTCTTCTCCAGGAAAAAAATTTATCATAACTTGTTTTAAGCATTTTGATTTTAGTTAATTTTTTAAGGTTTCATTTTTTGTTTGAATTATGCCTAATTATATTTATTAAATAAATAAATGTCAGTTCATCAAATTAAGGTATCATACATTGATAAAATAGATTAATAATTATGTTCATCTGTGCTCCCACTCCACTGAAGGAACTAATTCCTTTCTTGCATGTTTATCTCACAGTCCCAGTTGGTGGAAGATTTCCAAGAACTGCGGAGGACATTAGAGACCATGAATTTGTTCCATGCCAACCTGGGGTTCTTCTTCCTTCACCTCGCACAGGTCTTGATTTTGGAAGCCCTGGCTTGGGTAATAGTGTGGCATTTTGGCAGTGGCTGGCTTGTCACAATATTCATTTCTTGTCTTCTCACGGTTGCTCAGGTAAGTAGGTGTCCTAAGCCCAGGCAGCGGCTCTATGGGAAGCCTCAGAATTTTTTCTTCCCTCTTTACACTGGTGTCAACGGCTGCCCGGCACTTCCTGGCAAGTTACTCATCAGTGTCTGACACCAGCAAGTTATCAAAACCCACTGAGCCCCAGTTCTCTCATCTGTAACACGGGGTAATGATTTTTTATGGAAATGTTCTAAAAAAACTAAACAAGTTACTCTGTAGAGTGCCTAGCACAGAGACTGGCATGTGGTAAATATCCTTGACAGTTGCTACCCTTTGCCCAATATTATCCACACAATGTCAGTAACTGAAGTTCCGTTCTGGGCCATGTAACCTTCACCTATATCTTTCATTCTTTAACCAACCAACATTTTTAATGGTTGTTCAATGATTTTACTAAGACTAGGGCACATATGTGAACTTATTTTGTTTTCTTTTTAATCGCTCAGTTGTTTCCAATTATTTTAGACCCCGTGGACTGTAATCCACCAGGCTCCTCTGTCCATGGATTTCTTCAGGCAACAATACTGGAGTAGGTTGCCATTCCCTTTACCAGGGAATCTTCCTGACCCAGGGATCAAATCTGAGTCTCCCACATTATAGGCAGATTCTTTACCGTCTTAGCCACCATGAAGAAAGAAAGCCCCACATTAATTTATACCTATACGTGTGTTTATATATATATATATATATATATATATATATATATATCACTATTTATACATGCTACTTCATAATAAAAAATTCTACTAAAAAGAAGTTATATATCTGTATTTTTTAAAAAATTCCCTGAGACCCTTGCCAAAAGCCTCATTTCACCAATATTTATCAATACACCAGTCTATGAAGAGAGTCTATTTATTATCCCATGATAATAGGATCATGGATTCTGCAGAAATGGCAATCAGCAACTGGCATGTAGCAGGGCAATTGATAAATGCTTTGAATGAAGCACAGACTTCTGAAAATGGCATTCTATGCCCACAACTCTGTATTGGGGACACAAAGGGAAACACACCTGACCCTGCACTTGGGCAGCAGTCATCCAGTGGAGGAGATGGTCATTTAAATATCTAGACACGATACAAGGCAGAAGGGAAAGAAACAAGCATGTGCTGTTGAAGCAGAAAGAGGCATCTAATTCTAATTGAGGCAACTGGGGATGCATTCTCAGAACAAAGAACTGAAAAGCTCAGAGCCACCGACTAGCTTGCCAAGAGTTGTATAACTTGTAAAGTGGTGAAGGACAGTTCAGAGCCCTAGTCAGCCTGACTCCAAAGGCATCCTCCTTCCATTCCACATTGGACAATTCTGACAGTAGAGAGAAGATTCTAGGCTTCGAGAGCCACCTGTGCAAAGGTGCAGGGACGGGAAAGCACTCAGCCAGTGTGACAGATACAGAGACCTCCACTGTTCTCATGGGTCCCGAACCCACCAGCGGGCCCACTTACTGCTTTCTTCTTTCCTTGTCAACTTCTCTGACTGCAACCCTGTCTCTTCCAGGCTCAGAGTGGATTTCTGCAACATGACATGGGACACCTATCCATATTTAAGAAGTCCAAGTGGGATCACCTGTTGCAAAAATTTGTGATGGGTCATCTCAAGGTACAGAATGTTCCAGGAGTATGATGGGATTCTGAAAGTCATCTCACCAAGTAGTGGTTTCTACATACACTTATCAGCAAAAAATGTTACTACACACTCCACAAGTAACTTTAAATATACTGACAATGCAGTGACTATATATATATATATATAACATTATAACATATATGCTAAAATTAGAATTTTAACTGTTTAGGAGGAAAGGTTTATTTTTATTAAGAAGTTCTGTTTTTTTCTTAGCCAATAAACTATTTGGCCCAATCCCTGGGACACCACTAAAGAAACACCTCTCAGGAGATATACCCTATAAAGTCATGAGTAGGGATATTCTTAGAAGGGATCTGGACATGTACTTCTGGGGGACTAGGGGAATCCAGCCAACCATTTTATCCCTGGGAGGACTATGTATAAATAAAAGAAAAGATGCAGAATAGAGAAAAGTTTAACAAAAGAGAGAAACCACAGAAAGTTAGATGGCTCTGTTTAAGAGTTGAGGGTTGCAAAACCCAGTCTGCTGGAAAAAGCAGGGCAGTTGGCCTTATCCCCCTCACATATGCTCCAGGAGGACAGGCACACTGCCCTATGCACCCCTGAAATGCAGCGCCTAGCAGAGTGCCTAACACGCAGTAGGCCTTCCATAAGCATGTGTGGAATGCATGAAGGGATGGATGCAGGAATGGAATGATGGGTGGAAACCTGATAACAGTACAAGGATTGATGACAGCCGGTTTCAGCCCTGGCTCTGATAATGCTCACTGTGCAACCCTGAACAAGTCAGATTCCATCTCTGGCTCTCAGAGTTCTCATCTCTAAAATTAGGACTTCAGCTGAATCTCAGCTTTTCTCTGATGTTCTAGGATTCGGTGAGAAACCAAATGACAGAATGATCTCTGTTGATTTCCAAGGCAAACCATTCAGTATCACATTAATCCAAGTCTAGCTAACTCTGCTAGCCTTTGCCCTGCTTCGTTTTGTACTCCAGTATTCTTGCCTTGATAACCCCATGAACAGTATGAAATGGCAAAAAGATATGACAGTGAAAGATGAACTCCCAGGTCGGTAGGTACCTGCTACTGGAGAAGAGTGGAGAAATAACTCCAGCAAGAATGAAGAGATGGAGCCAAAGTGAAAACAATGCTGAGCTATGGATGTGACTGGTGCTGGAAGTAAACTCTGATACCATAGAGAGTGATATTGCATAGGAACCTGAAATGTTAGGTCCATGAATCAAGGCAAATTGGAAGTGGTCAAACAGAAGATGGCAAGGGTGAACATTGACATTGTAGGAATCAGTGAACTAAAATGGACCAGAATGGGCGAATTTAATTCAGGTGACCATTATATCTATGACTGTGGGCAAAAACCCCTCGAAGAAATGGAGTAGCCCTCATAATCAACAAAAGAGTCCAAAATGAAGTACTTGGATGCAATCTCAAAAATGAAAGAATGATCTCTCTTCATTTCCAAGGCAAACCCTTCAATATCACAGTAATCGAAGGCTATGCCCCAAACATCAATGCTGAAGAAGCTGAAGTTGAATGGTTCTTTGAAGATCTATAAGACCTTCTAGAACTAACACCAAAAAAAGATGTCTTTTTCATCATAGGGGACTGGTTGCAAAAGTAGGAAACCAAGAGACACCTGGAGTAACAGGCAAGTTTGACCTTGGAGTGAATGAAGCAGGGCAAAGGCCAACAGAATTTTGCCGAGAGAACACACTGCTCACAGCAAACACCCTCTTCCAACTTTATCACTCCTGTATATATTCCAAATATTTTCACTTTAACATGAAAGAAATATACAAATTATTAATATATTTTACATTTCTTTTTTCATTCTGAGCCTTTGAATCTAGTATGTATTATATACTTACACAGCCTGCCTCAATTCGAGTGGTCACATATTAAGTGCTCAGTGGCCACACGTAGATAATGGCTACTCTATTGAGCACTGCAGATCTAAAATATACATTTGAGATTTTTGAGAAATGTCAGATATGCAATAAAAACTATGACTATTGCTTATTCTTCTATAAATGATTAATGAAATATGGGAAGGGAAGAGAAATTGAATATCTCAATATGCCAGCATTCTACATACAGAATCTCATGTCTCCTTAAACAACCCGTGCAGGTAAATGTCATTACATTATACTATATTTACTGAAGATGAAATTGAACATCAGAGGGTAGATAATTTTCCCAAACCACACAGAAGCATTTATACAATCCAGTGGATTCAACTAAGTTGATGTGCTTCCAAAACCTTTTCTCTGTTAAAACCTTCAGATTTTCACTGAAAGAGAAAAAAAAAAATCCCAAACAACCTAATCAGAAATGATATGAGCTCAGCATCAACTAAAATAGTTTTATTCTCATTTATATTTAATGAGATCATTGAAATTTGAAAATGTGATGATCAGAGGCAAACTCTCATAGGAGATGACTTCAGATCCATGACTCTTTAAAATATTTATTAAAGTAGGAACCCGGGGGCCATTTTCCCCCCAGAACTAATTAGTTTTAGAGCTGGTTTCTTTACTGATAAAATAAGAAGTGTACTCTCTGCTCTACCTATTTCATATCTCTTTTTAAAAGCAGGACCAAAAAAAAAAAAAGATGGAAAAACATTTCATTTAATCGGTTTTATTCTTCTTCATTATCAGGAGTTGTTTTAGCCTGGAATTTGTGTTCCTGGATAAGATAATTATTTGCTGGTAGGCTTTTAGAGCCTCTAGCCAATAAATCATTCTGTGACCCAGGAATGGGGGATGGCATGTCCCAGGAATCCATATCCTAATTAAACTTTGGAGATGTAGGCAGAAAACGCTGATTGTTACTATTCAGGCGCTAGTCATTTCCGGCTCACTGAGACCCCATGAACACAGCACAGCAGGCTTCCCTGTCCTTCAACAGTTCATAAAGTTTGCTCAGACTCATGCCCATTGAGTCGGTGATGCCATCCTACCATCTCATCCTCTGTCATCCCCTTTTCCTCCTGCCCTCAATCTTTCCCAGGGTCAGGGTCTTTTCCAGTGAGTTGGCTCTTCACATCAGGTGGTCAGTATTGGAGCTTCAGCTTCAGCAACAGTCCTTCCAATGAATATTCAAGGTTGATTTTCTTTAGTTTTGGAAAACTCTGATAATGAAAGATATTTCAGGAGAGAAATCTTCCAGCTAATGAATGTTCTCTTCTCCTCAGGGCCTATCTGTAAAATGGTGGAATAACCAGCACTTCCAACACCATGTCAAAACAAATATCTACCTCAAAGACCCAGATATTGATGTAGAACCATTTCTTGTTATTGGAGATTTACAACCTGTCAAGGTATGTTTAGAAATACTAGGCACTTAGAGAAATGTTTCAGGAAGTGGCTCTTGGAAAGGTCTACACCTTTGTCTTGAGATCAGGCTGGAAATTCTGGATTCAAGTATGTTGTCAGAACATCTCTTCTTCTTTTAAGTCCAGGATATAGATTTGAAATAAGTGAATCTGGTGTTGTAAGAAAAGAAGAAAATGTGGAATGAATGACTCTATGATCTTAAAAGTCATTCAGTTTAAATCACTCATAAGAAGGCATGGCAGTACATTCGAGGAGTGCTAAATCAGGAAACACCTATGTATCTATTTATGTC
Source organism: Cervus canadensis (assembly GCF_019320065.1). NCBI lineage: Eukaryota > Metazoa > Chordata > Mammalia > Artiodactyla > Cervidae > Cervus > Cervus canadensis. The sequence goes on from NC_057396.1 coordinate 73,620,106, forward strand.
AACTAATTCTAGCTGTTGGAGGAAACTAAGCTGTTATTTTTAGTTTAGGTTATTTTGGTTCATTTATACATGAAACTCACCTCAAATGCCTCATAATACACTTAGGACCTCACCTCTAATTCAGAATTCATTTTTTTTTTTCCATTTATTTATATTAGTTGGAGGCTAATTACTTTACAATATTGTAGTGGTTTTTGCCATACATTGACATGAATCAGACATGGATTTACATGTTTTCCCCATCCCGATCCCCCCTCTTGCCTCCCTCTCCATCCCATTCTTCTGGGTCTTCCCAGTGCACCAGCCCTGAGCACCCGTCTCATGCATCCAACCTGGGCTGGTGATCTGTTTCACCCTTGATAGTATACTTGTTTCAATGCTGTTCTCTCTGAACATCCCACCCTCGCCTTCTCCCACAGTCTAAAAGTCTGTTCTGTACATCTGTGTCTCTTTTTCTATTTTTCATGTAGGATTATCGTTACCATCTTTTTAATTTCCATATATATGCATTAGTATACTGTATTGGTCTTTATCTTTCTGGCTTACTTCACTCTGCATAATGGGCTCCAGTTTCATCCATCTCATTAGAACTGATTCAAATGAATTCTTTGTAATGGCTGAGTGATATTCCATAGTGTATATGTAGCACAGCTTTCTTATCCATTCATTTGCTGATGGACATCTAGGTTGCTTCCATGTCCTGGCTATTATAAACAGTGCTGCGATGAACACTGGGGTGCATGTGTCTCTTTCAGCTCTGGTTTCCTCGGTGTGTATGCCTAGGAGTGGGATTGCTGGGTCATATGGCAGTTCTATTTCCAGTTTTTTAAGGAATCTCCACACTGTTCTCCACAGTGGCTGTACTAGTTTGCATTCCCCCCAACAGTGTAAGAGGGTTCCCTTTTCTCCACACCCTCTCCAGCATTTATTGCTTGTAGACTTTTGGATAGCAGCCATTCTGACTGACATGTAATGGTACCTCATTGAGGTTTTGATTTGCATTTCTCTGATAATGAGTGATGTTGAGCATCTTTTCATGTGTTTGTTAGCCATCTGTAAGTCTTCTTTGGAGAAATGTCTGTTTAGATCTTTGGCCGAATTTTTAATCGGGTCATTTATTTTTCTGGAATTGAGCTGCTGGAGTTGCTTGTATATTTTTGAGATTAATCCTTTGTTCCTTCATTTGCTATTATTTTCTCCCATTCTGAAGGCTGTTTTTTCACCTTGCTTATAGTTTCTTTTGTTGTTCAAAAGCTTTTAAGTTTCATTAGGTCCCATTTGTTTATTTTTGCTTTTATTTCCAATTTCTGGGAGGTGGGTCATAGAGGATCTTGCTGTGACTTATGCCGGAGAGTGTTTTGCCTATGTTCTCCTCTAGGAGTTTTAAAGTTTCTGGTCTTACATTTAGATCTTTAATCCATTTTGGGTTTATTTTTGTGTATGGTGTTAGAAAGTGTTCTAGTTTCATTCTTTTACAAGTGGTTGACCAGTTTTCCCAGCACCACTTGTTAAAGAGGTTGTCTATTTTCCATTGTATATTCTTGCCTCCTTTGTTGAGGATAAGGTGTCCGTAGGTACATGGATTTATCTCTGGGCTTTCTTTTTTGTTCCATTGATTAATTCAGACTTCTTAAGCAACAGGAAAAGGACGGCAAACTCCAGGATGTCTTAGCTGTTAACTTTCTTAAACCTCAGCTTAAAAACCAGCATGTAAGGATTATTACCAAGATTTTCAGAGTCTGATTTCAACATAGAAGGTATAAGGATAAGCACAGAAAGGTATCTTTCCTTGAGAAGAAATAATGGATCCTGAGAATTAAGTGCTTAGGAAGAGGCTCTATCTCCTTCTGGAAGAATTTAGGAGCTTTCTAACAACAAAGGAGTGTAGCTTGGTCAGTTGCTCCATGGACTTTGTGGTGACCAGAATTGTGCAACTTTCTGAAAATAGGTTTTCCCAGTTTTGGAAGACAACCTTCTTCCAATTAGCAAAAAAAGTCTCCTGCCGAGATATAAAGGAAAAAAGAAAGATACCTTGACTGTAGTCTTCAGTCAGTTGTTCTTCACAATGACTCTGCAAAGGAGTCAGAGCTCTCTAAAGTCTGCAAACTCCTGAAGTGAAGTCGATCAGTCATGTCTGACTCTTTGTGACCTTTTGGACTACAGCCCACCAGGCTCCTCCATCCATGGGCTTTTCCAGGGAAGAATAGTGGAGTGGGTTGTCATTTCCTTCTCCAGGGATCCAACCTGGACCTCCCACATTACAGGCAGACTCTTTACAGTCTGAGCCACCAAGGAATCCCTGTGAACTCCTCGGCTGACCACTAAACTTATCACATTTTGACTTCTCTCCTCATTCCCTCACAGCAATGGAGAGTTGCCTCACTGGAGTTCATGAGGCAGCCTGGCCCCCTCCAGAAGTGCCTTCTGTAGAACTGTATCCAGTTCTCATGCTGCCTCTTCACAGAGGATGGAGACATCATCACTTCTCCACCATTCTAGAGACATATCCCTTGAGCCTTAGGTTCTGTATACTTTAATTTCAAAGCAACTCACAACACCTTACTTAAACTCTTTTAATCTCTAAAATTCAGTTGTTTCACAACAAAACTAATTCTGGTAAGCCTTAACTGTTTCTGTTCTTCCCATTTTACTGTCAGTCTTTCTACCACTTTCTTCAAACTTTCATTCTTTTAATAAGTATTAATTAGATCCTCTAGGGCCAGGTCCTGTACTCATACTCTGGAAAAGTTAGACTTCTCCTTTGGAGCAATACTCAAAAATCAATCCTTGACCTACATTTGCCAGCTCTCCAAAATTTCCCACTGACTCCCTCTTTCAAGTTTCCTACCTCTTAAATATCCAGAAGCTTGGGAGTAACTGCAAATGACTATCATTTCTTTATCACCATGACATTTATTTTTATTTACAATAGTAAGAGAAAGAAGGGTCAAGTCTAATATCGAAATAACAGAAGAAATATATAGAAGGGAAGGTATCAAAAGAATGGGAAAAGCAAAAAATGAAACATGGCTCACAGTGTTTTAAGAGACTGACATATGGTAAAATTATAGAGGAGATTTGAATTATCATTCATTCATTAATTCCTTCAACTAAACATTTATTAAGTGTCTCTTAGGTAATAGAGATAAACCATTACTTCTATGCTTCCTCTTAAGATACTTGCTGCCTTTGTACATTTGGACACAGACTAAATTAACTAAGAAGACCCCTAGGAAATGACTCAAATTCCCAGTGGTAAGATTATACATTATCAAGCCTTAAAATGAGTAAATCACAGCATGAGATCCACGATGGAGTCAAAGGAGGAAAGATGAAGTAGATACTAGAGGTTATGACTATGTGTCTTATAACACAACCATTCAACAAATACCTGTTAAATGGATGAATAGATAAAAGCAGACTGTGCTTCAAGCAAAATTCTAAGCACATAGTTTGAAGAAGACCTTAAAAACTTATCAGAAATATTTCTCCTGAATCACCATTCCGTTCCACACCAGGACAAATATTTTAAAATGGCTCCCATGGGAATAATAATAAACAATCACAATCCCTGAATTCAAATGGGATAAGCCACCCCTGCAAGAACTGCCCACATTTAAATAAAGAAAAAGGCACCACAGTATTTCCTCCCCCTTCAGTTCTGGTTCTTCAGTGGCTTTAGTTTGACAGTAAATGAACTCTGACCAGATGGCTCTTTCTATAGAGATTCTACACACACACACACACACACACACACACACACACACACACACAACCTTGAGTATAATAACAGAAGTCTATATTGTTCTTACTTTAGTTTTATTCTCTCCATTCAGTATGGGAAGAACAAAATCAAATTCATCAACTACGAGAAGCAGCACCTGTACTTCTGCATGGGTGAGTCCCAGGGGGCCACAATCCTTATCTTCCCATTTCCTTGAAGCAAATTGTTGTCAAACCAGAAGGCATGAATGAAATCCTCCCACAGAGAGACGATCCCATGTCTTGTTGTGCCTCAAAAAAGCAGCATGCTTTATTTCAGACTTACCTGGGTGAAATCTGAAAAGGAAAACAGAAGAGCAATTAGGCATTCTTAATGGGCATCTCATCACTCTGGCTACTGTACAGGGAAGGAGATGTTCCAAGAAGGATGGGAGGCAGGATTCCAATCAAGGGGTCTGGAATATGTGACTCTTGTGCTGGATAAACTAAATACAATACTTATAAAGAAGAAAAGGATAGTGTATGTGCATAGGGAGGAAAACTAGGAAAAGAATGCTTAAGTACTGACTGTAGGTGCCAGAAAAAGCAGAGTCTCATGAATAAAAGTCACCTGCAGAGCTTCTGTGTGAAAGAAAGTTGACTGTTCCCACAGCTTACATACAGCTGGAGAACATATTTTAGTGGACAGATACACACACATATAAGATAGATCTGGACATGTTCTAGGCTTGAGAGAAAATAGGGTAGCTGAATAGTGCTAATACCAATGAAAATATTAGAAGCAAAAATGTTCTGCTCTTAACCAAGTCAAACTGATGATAGCTCACAAAGGAAAGTTTAGGACCCCAAAATATGCTCGTCTAACACATGCTTACTCATTTGGAAAAGAAACCCAAATTAGGAAAGTTTCCAAACATTTCCTGTAGATCAGTGGTTCTCACCTAAGAGCATAGTTGCCCCCAACATTTGACACCGTATAGATACTTTTTTGATTATCAAAACAAAGCGGGAGAATGGTACTGACATCCATGGGGCAGAAGCCAGGGATGTCATGAAATGCCTTACAGGACACAGAACAGCCCTGAACAGTAAAGAATTATCTGACCCTAAGATGCCAGCAGTGTTAAGATTGAGAAGCGGTTGCAGATGATCTGGCTCGCCCAAACACTGGCCACCAGTGGTCATCTGTCTCCTGCCTGACCGGGGTGGCCTGTGAGTCCATTTTCTGAGACACGAGGCTCAACCACCACTGCAGCCTCTTCCAGTGCTAGAATTCTGAGGACTTCTCCTAGTGCGGTTATTCTCTTTCATGTCCAAAATGGGTGTAGAGGACACTGGTTCTCCAGTTTGAAAGGTAGCTATTCCAGCCCAGACAGATGTGTATTCACATAAGAAAAAACTGTTGGGGTCTCTTGTCTGAACTCTCCTCCTGTGTGTAGTAAAACAATACAGCCTTAGCTTATGAGGAATGGGTGAATATTGTAGCTTCACTGCAGAATGCCCAGCTTACAAACCACATCGTCCTCAGGAGCTGTTTCATTTTGTCATTTTCTTTCAAATGTCTTCAGCTTAGTATGACAGGTACAAATGAGTCATACTTAACCTGTCAAAGGGTGATGAAGCTTGACATTTCATAAAGGTGGCAAGACAGCTTTCATGCAGATTCCTGTAGTAAGGAAAGGTACTTCAGTATAAGCTGAGCACAACTCTCAGAAAAGAAAGGGGGGAGACTTTGAAAACACCGGGACATGCTAAAGGAAATTAGGGAAAGAGGATAAAGGGAGGGGAAGCTGGTCATGTGGTTAAGCCATGTGTGTCTTCTCACTGGTGCTTATCAAAGTCAAACTCCTTACCCTTCCAAAGACTGCAGGACAGAGCCCGATCCTCTAAGACTGGACTCCAAAGGATGACTCCCAAGTCCTTGAGAAAGACATTTCTGGGTCAGGGAAGATCCATCTCAGAGGGACAGAGTAAGAATTTTATAATTGTAAGTTTTCTAACAAATGATCGAAGAAAAAGGAGGTCAGAAGCCTACTGAACATGCATTAAGTTCTTTGGACAGTCTTGAACTTTCTCATGCAAGAATTTTAAGGGGGCTGGAGTCATCCCAAGAGCATGGCCTTGAACTGTTCTTAGAAACTATTTCTAGCATTTCTGTGAGTCTCTTAGTGTGTAGGGTGGACAAAATCATCTGTGTTGACAGTTCACAGACTTTGAAAGTTTACAGGTCAAGTTTGGAGCCTAGTCAGGAAGGGGACTCCAGAGCTTCTGGCTCAAGTTTGATCAAGGAGAGAGTTGTCAAAGTCTGAAGCTTGTCCATATGACTCCTATGTGCTCCAGGCAACTTCAGTGGTCCTGGGGGATGAGCAGGTAAATAACTACCAGACCAGACTCAGTATGCCTGCTCTATATCTGCCACCTCGACATATTGTGACAGGGCTCAACACGAAGGATCATGAAGGACTGAAGGATTCCAGGGACCTTGAGAAAACTTGAAAGCTCAGAGCAGAAGCATTCCAGGATGCCTTCATCAGGAATGACTCAGATCTTCAAAGCTTCCCTAGTCTCCCTAAGGGTGCTTGAACCAAAGTCCTGGTTCAGCCTCAGAGACTCTAAAAGCCCAGCAGCATCCAGGATGTGGCTGTGGATCTCCATCTTGCATCCCTTCTCAGGGGAAATATTCCAGGGGTAGCATGCTAAGATCAACTCCCACTCGCTTCCACAGGAATCATATCTGCTTATTTTTTCACTATCCTCTTTTTTTTTTTTTTCCTCAGTTGGGGTCCACCTTTTCATGCGGGTAGCTTTGAACCTGAAATCCATGAAAGAGATGTACCAAAGAAGGTACTGGGAGGTGAGCAACTCGATTCCTTTTCTAGAGCTCGATCAGGCTAGTAGAAAAGGGGAACTGTGCATGCTTGGTCCTTTCCAGATGCAGGTTCCTTGAGTACCAGGATATAAGATTTAGCCAGTTTTATTTCCACTAGCTTAACTTTCAAGCACTTCTTTCTGCAGGACATTGCCTGGGTCAGCAGCTCTTACATTCGCTATTTCATCACATTTGTTCCTTTCTATGGACTCTTTGGAACCTTGGGCTCATGTGCTTAGTCAAGTAAGTAAAGAATAATATTCTCCCACTCTTATTCTGGATGGTCCTCTTACCTTTCTTATCTGAGCTATTTATGAACAGCAATGATTAGCAGATTATGACACCAGACCAGATTCTAGTCGCTGAGATATTTCCAAGAAAATGTGGGATAAAACAGCTGAAATAGTTGAATGAGTTTCTTGGAAACTGAATTTGCCCAATCTTGCCTTTTTTCCCACATGATTAATTCCCAATTGCAGTATAGTAATCCCTCAGCATCTGAGGAGGATTATTCCCTGGACCCACCTCAGTTACCAAAATCCAAAGATATTCAAGCTCTAAAGTCATCTATTCATATATGTGGTTCCACAACTGAGAATTCAGGCAAACACTAATCTTGTAGTACTGTGTGTTTACTTAAAAATATCCACATTTAAGTGGACCTGCACGTTTCTCAAAGGACAATTGCATTCTGCCTGATCACCAAGTCCTTCAAACTGTAATCCAGCTGGACATCATAATTCTTACCGAAGATAGTAAGAGCCCAGTTTTTTAAAAAGTTATTTTATGACTAGAGATTTTCCCCACATCAAAAGCACTTTAAACTGAATCGCGCTGTTCACCTCGCGATGCATCCCTTCCTCATCACTCACGTCCCTGCTCATAGCGGCGGCGGCTCCTCCGCGTCAGGCGGTTTGCTGACGGCTCACGGTGGGCCTCCCTGCTGGCTCAGACAGCAACGCGCCCGCCTGCATTGTGGGAGACCCGGGCTCCATCCCTGGGTCGGGAGGATCCCCCGGAGAAGGAAACGGCAACCCGCTCCAGTATTCTTGCCTGGAAAATTCCATGGATGCAGGAGCTAGTGCGCTACAGTCCACGGGGTCGCAAAGAGTCATACATGACTGAGTGACTTCACTCACTCTACATGCATTATCTTATTTGATGTAATAAAACAATGCACAACCAGGCAATGTAGATAGTATCAATTTCATTTTTCTGGTAAGAGAACTAAAGTTCAGAGAAATGAAATCACTTACTCAAGAGCAAATAAGGGCCAGTAGCAGTGCCAAATCACAACTCGTCCCCAGTTCTATCTGATGACAACAGCCAAACTGTTAATCACATTGCATATATGCTTAAGTTGTTGTCACTATAGTTGCTAAGTCATGTCTAACACTTTTGTGACGCCATGGACTGTAGCCTGCCAAGCTCCTCTGCTCTGGGGGTTTCACAGGCAAGAATACTGGAGTGGGTTGCCATTTCTTTGTCCAGGGGATCTTCCTGACCCAGAAATCAAACCCAGATCTCCTGCACTGGCAGATGGAATCTTGACCACTGAGCCACCAGGGAAGCCTGACCTTCAGTTATCTAGGGTCTTCTGAGCCTTGCACCAACGCCTTCAGAAAATACTGGGGACGCTGCTCTGGTACAGTAGGCTGCAAGACAGGGACTGTGACTGATTCCCTAGTGTGCCATCTTCAGATATAAAAGGTCTGCAAAGATGAAAAACAAATGACCACCGCTTTATTGCAACCTTTGAGTCACTGCCATTTCCTCTAATGCTTGGCCAGATCTGCCAGTGGGTATGCAAGCCCAGTGACTGGAACTGAAACTCCCCAAGGAATGATCTAAACTTCCTTTTATTCTCTTAAAGCTTTCTTGAGAGTCCGTGGATTGCATATGTTACCCAGATGAGCCACATACCAATGAAAATAAGCAAAGAGGAGAACCAGGACTGGTTCAGCACTCAGGTAATAATGCTGTTCTTGGGAAAGCATCCACCAAAGCATCCTGATTACCATCTGCTTACCTCACATAATACTTATTGGAGGCTTACAGGCGCCAGGCTTTGTCAACTGTTTTGCATGTAGCTACATGCTCAGAGTACTCCCACTTCACAAATGGTAAAATTGAGGTATGAAGAAGTTCTATAACTTGTGTAAGATCACACAGCTAATAAGTGGTAGAAGCAAGTTTTATTTATTTATTTATTTGGCCACACTGTGTGGCATGCCGGGTCTTAGTTCTCCTACCAGGGATCAAACCTGTGTTAAGCACACAGTCTTAACCAGTAGACCAGTGGGAAATCCCTAGAAGCAGGTTTTAAACCTCGGGAGTTTGATTTCAGAAACTTTGCTCTTAACCAAGGCTTAATAAACTATAGTCCAAGGGCCAATCTAGTCCAGTCTGTGTTTTTGTAGTTCTATTGGAACACAGCCACATTTATACATTACATATTCTCTGATAACTTTCATTCTAAAACAGCAGAACTGTGTAGCTGTGATGCAGAATTAAAACATTTACTGTGCGGCACTTTACAAGCAAGGTTTACTAAACCTGCCTCAACATGAAACAGTCTTTCAATGAATCTCACACTTCTAGAATAACAGAATGGAGAACCCTGCAATCCCCCTCATTTCATTGTATAGATAGTGGGGCCCAGAGGGGAGACTCAGCATTCTCGGGGAGAATGCAGCTAACAATTAAAAGACTTGTGACCCATGTAGAATACCACTGCCCCCTAAGCCTGACACTGGCTGTGTTGTGATTACCTGGAGAATCCAGGCATCATACTGCTTCCTTCTCCATGCTCATTTCCAAGTTCGGTGGACACTCCACACAGCAGTGGTTCTCAATCTTTTTGATCAAGAAACCACTCTTAAAACTTATTGAGAATGTGAAAGAGCTTTCTTTTGTGGAGGTTATATCCACTGATACTTACTGTATTTGAAATTGAAACTGAGAGTTTAAAAATATATATTAATTGATTTAAAAAAAAAACAAGATAAAGTCAATAAAGGTTAACATCAGAGTGATGACATCATCCCATGTTTAATAGTCTCTGGAAAAACCCATGGTATAAGCATGCATGAACAAGAATGAAAAAGGCAAATACTGTCTCAGAAGTATTATGGAGATCATTTTGACCTTGAAGATCCCCTGAAAGTGTTCTAGGGAATCCCAAGGTGCTCTAAAGTACACTTCAAGGAACCCTGACATAGAACAACTGCAAAAATAACGTTAAAAATGGTAACAACCGGGTTTCCCTGGTGGCTCAGCTGGTAAAAAAAATGGCAACAACCCTAACAAGAATTAAATCTTAGAAAGGCACTGAATAAAAGTCACATTCATAAGCATTCTACATAGTCTGGAGAATCCTATAAACTTCTTGTCAGTCTGTCTTTGTGTAAAATAAAATACATTAGATTAAAAAGGAAGCTACTTGTATATATTAATATATTAATAAATGTATTTCTAGGCACAGAGCCCTTGATTAAAGCCCTTGCATGCTTTATTCCCCATTTAGAAGTCCTTTAAGTCTATTCTGTGGTAATAACATTCAAACTCCTATAATTTCTACCAGAGTCCTACAATCCCACTTCCATCTGCCAAAGTCCTTACTCACAATACCTTAGTCTTCTGATTTTGAGGGCTGATAGTGACTTAGTCCTCTCAGATCCTATTCACTTCTTTATATCTATTGCCTTATCTATACTTCTTAGCAAAATGCCTTATTTCCTTTATAGTTGCAAGGTCCCTGAGACCTGGGACTTATTTTTATCCCTCATGGTTTGTGACACAAAATGCGTACTCATTCAGCACTTGTTGAATGATGGATAAATAAAAGAGTAACTAAATCTCTTGTTTGTCATGGGCTCATCTACATCTAATGTAAGCTTTTTCTTTGCAGGTCTTGGCCACCTGTAATGTTGAACAGTCCTTTTTCAACGACTGGTTCACTGGGCACTTGAACTTCCAAATTGAGCACCAGTGAGTAAGAGAAACAGTTCATGATAAAGGGCAAGGGCTGTCACTAATAACTGCCCTCCATATAGTCCAGAGCAGAGCAGAAGACTCACCAACTTAAGGGAAAAAAATGAACCAGGGCTCTCTAAAGGATGCTATTTTTCAATTAACAACAATGATAGATAAGGGAAGAAAGAAATGAAGGAAGTGTCGCAATTGTGAGTAAATGGAGTGAAATCTTGGAAAAGTATCAGTGACTCAGTTTCCAGATTCCTATGGGCTTAGAAATTGGCGATTTCTTTGCATTTGCTTTGTTGGCAAAACCTAAGAAATATCAGGACACTTGGGTAACCAACTTGTGTTCAAACTTAACTATGTTATAATTCAAATATTTTCTTATCTGTGTCTTTGGAGCCAAGTTTACAAAATAACTAAGGAAGTGGAGTCCCTGCTTCAATTTCTAAACGGTATCTGGAAATACTTTACCAAAGGATCAGTTACAGAGAGGAAACGGGTAGTTCACTGCTGCTGTTCATGGGGTCGGAAAGACTCAGACATGACTGAGCGACTGAACTGAATTGAACTGAAGGGATAAGATGAGTCTGCCAGCAAGTTTTTTAACTTTCCAGAACTAAAGAATTGTGCAAGGTCAAGGTTGGGTCTCTGTGGTTGATACCATTTTATTTTCTAAAAGAAGGAAGGGAACTTTGGGTTTCTCCTTAGGTCTGAAAAGTTGTATATCTCCTCTGTTCCCCTAGTCTGTTTCCCACAATGCCACGCCATAATTATCACAAGGTGGCACCTCTGGTGAAGTCACTGTGTGCCAAGCATGGACTGCCGTATGTGAACAAGCCCATGTTGAAGGCATTTGGAGATATTGCCAGGTAATAACAGTCCCCCAACCCACAGCTCTCATTTCCCTTCACTGCTGGTCCCCAGACTCTTCACTGCTTTATCAATCATCATTCAGTCAATAGCTATTTATTAAGAAACATTCATGTGCCCAGCATGGACAGGAGGCTTTATAAGGAGCAACACTAACAGAGAAATGATAACAGTCATTCCTACCATTTACCTGCTGCCTTCTAGGTACTTCTTAGTGAAAATATCTTGGTGCCCTACTAAATTACAAGCTTCTTATAAACCAGGGTTCTGTATTATTTGTCTTTGTATCACCCACAAAGCCTTGACATGCTTTAGAACTTAACCAGTAGAAGGGACTCTCCGTTCATCTGGATCAGGGTTGAAAACTAAGCTGCTTGCAGGGTCTGGTGGGACAGGCAGGGGTGACTCTTCCTATAGGAACTGAGAAGCCATATTCATCCTAAAGCATGCACAGTTACCTAGAAAATCCTGTGCTCATCAAATTAACAGCCAAAACCTTGGTTGAATATTTTTTATCTTCACATTAGGAAAAAATATTTATTAATATAAATAAATAAGCCATCAAGGCTAGACCTGGTCAGATCTGATCCCTGAGCAGTAATCCATCTTCACTTTCTACCACTGCCCTCTTCCTTTCCTGGCCTCCAGATATCTGAACCCCCTTCAGTTGCTACAGAACTCGCTGCCCCTTGCCCATGACACATCCTTGCTCACCTTTACTTCTACCTAGAATAATCTTCCAACCTGCCTCCCCCCGCCCCCGTCACCTTCTCAAGTTCCATTCACTCTCCAAAGCTCACCTGAAAGGTCTTTTCTTCATCTCAGTCCTCCCTTGCCCCCAAGACTAAACCTGTCACATGCTTGCTTCTCTTCATGTCTGACTTTTATCACAATCATGATTAAATAGCATGTTGGGTAATATGTGTCTCCCAGTGCAGACCAGGAACTCCAGGTGGACAAGACTCTCATCACTCTTATTCACTTCTGTGTCACCAGAGCCTAGAAAAATGTTTCACTTTATAAAGTAGGAGAGGTAGGTGGATACAGGACGAGTTGGTTTATAGTCATATGGTTTATCTTACAGAGATTCAGCAGAGCTTTTTCTTTTAATACTGGAGAAAAGGAAAGTGATGCTTTGGAGTACAGAAAAGCATAAAACAAAATATCAGTCTCCTCCATATAGAAAATGTGAACTCACCTTCATAAGTCAGTGTATTTGACTCCCTCCGCCAGACAAGATAGAAAGAGGTCTTTCAGATATAGTTGAAAACGACAATGTTGTAAAGTATTAAGTAAAAGAGCAAATGTTCCATGAAGTAGCTCCTTTGACCTGAGTCTTACCCGCTCATGATTTTCTCTGCTCCTCTTGCAGGGCCCTGAAGAAGTCCGGAGCCATCTGGAAGGAGGCTTACTGCATGCATCCACAAACATAATGCAGATGTGCAGGTGCTAAAGAGAAAACCACAGGCCCCAAAAGTGTCACTTGTGCTAAAGCCCATGGTACCAAACCTCTACAATACCTGACATAATTGCAGTTACAGCTTTCCCCAGAAATGTTATCTTAATCAGCTAGTCTGGAATTTTTGGGTAGGCAATGTGCTGTGTTTTACTCCTTCTCCATTCCTGCCCCTAGCTCAGAGAAAACCCTTGTAATCCCTCCCCCAACGGGGAAAAAAAAAAGTGTCTGCCCTCAATATACTTTGCTGATGGCTTCCTTGCCCCTCCTTTCTTCCTATAAAAACCTTCCATTTGCACAACCCCTCAGAATTCCCTTCTGCTTACTAACTGGGATATTGCTTGATTCAGAAGTCATTGAATAAAGCCAATGAAGTCTTCAGATTTACTCAATTGAATTTTTAACAGCTTGTTCAATAAGATTCCCAAAGGAGGACACTCAAGGTCTATTACTTTCACAACTTCCCAGATCACTGAGTGTGGAATTAGAATTCAGATGATCAATCCTGTGTATCATGTTGGCCCTCTGCTCACTATCCACATGAATAAAGATGGCTTAATTGGGTAGACTTCCATTTAAACTAAATGACTTATGAGAGTTACGTTACAGTCCTACCTGAAATTCTTCAATGGATTCCCATTGCCCCTGGAATAAAGTTGCAATCTGCAACCTGGTGATTGCCAGCAGACGACCAGCACCGACCTTCCTCCAGGAACCCTCTCCCACCTTGTGCCACTCCCTCCCTCAGCTTCAGGCCCAGGCAGCCAAAGCAGGCACAAGAGAAGAATGTCTGACCTCAAATAACACCCAAAAACTAAGTCTCCGCACCACCTCATGGGAACCAAAGGATCAGGACATGACTGGAACTTTAATGCCAGAATCATTTTAGAAGTGAAGGGTTCTCCATCCTAGAAGATCCCAGGTTGAAGCTTCAACCATATCCTATCATAAATGGACAAGTTCCAAAGTCCACTAATTGAAACCTGCTCCACCAACATTTCTGCCAATGAATACATCCTCCACAAACTCATAATGTTTGACCGAACCCCAGATCAAAGACACAGATTTGAGCCCTTCCCATGTCTCCTTGCCAGTTGGCCTCAAAATAACACTCTTCTCAAGAGCTGGTGCCATAGTATTGCTTTCTACATGCTTCAAGCAGTGAGCCCTTTGCTTGGTAAAGATTTCAGGGAAGCCTCCACATTAATTCAAGGCCTCCTTGTGATATACTCTGTAGTAATTACTAGAAATATATTTTTACATCCATTTGTGTGATTCCTTAGTCTTCCACTGTAACCTGCAATATCCATAAGAGTAGAGACCGCCTGACATGATAGAGACACTCAATGAAGACATGCAGAAAGAAGGAAGGCAGAGAGGGAGCTGGAGGGGAGAAATGAAGGAGGGAAAGAAGGAAGTGTCAACTACAAATTGGCACTTGACAGCTACCTCTACAAGGAATAAATCAAGTGCTGCTGCAGCTGCTGACATTCAATACCCTCTGAAAGAAATTTAGAGTGGAGAACAGGAATGAGGCACTCTGTGCTCTTGGAAAAACTGGCAGGACAGGTCTTCAGATAGTTAGATATTTTCAGGAGAAGATTTTTTCAGCCCAGTTATTACATCTGTTCATATCCAGAAAAACTCATTAATGGTGAATCTGCTCCTCATGACTGGCAGCAAATATCTGCCAAAATGTGTGCATGACTGCAGGTCCCCTCTTCACTAAAATCATATATGACACTTACCTTATGCCCTAACAAGACACTGAAATGTTTTCAGAGATAAAAGAACAAAACTGTAAGTCAGGCAGCAGTTCCTCTTTGGAGCAGTTTCTCAGAGCTATCAGAAATGCTGTCTCCCAGGCTGGAGTCCTCATTTTGCTCCAACAAAACCTAACTCACAGCTCTCATGTTGCGCCTTTCTTTCAGTCTACAGGAGGAAGGAAGGGAGGGAGGGAGGGAGGATGCAGGAAGAAAAAGCTGTGTGTAAATGTTGCTGTTGTTCAGTAGCTAAGCTGTGTTGAACTCTTTGTGACCCAGTGAACTGCAGCACGGCAGGCTTCCCTGTCCTTCGCTGTCTCCCAGGGTTTGCTCAAACTCATGTCCATTGAGTCAGGGATGCCATCTAACCATCTCATACTCTGTCGCCCACTTCTCTTCAGTCTCTCGTAGCATCAGGGTCTTTTCCAATGAGTCGGCTCTTCAAAATAGGTGGCCAAATCCTGAAGTTTCAACTTCAGCATCAGTCCTTCCAGTGTATACTCAGGGTTGATTTCTTTTAGGATTGACTAGTTTAATCTCTATGCTATCCAAGGGACTCTTGAGAGTCTTCTCCATTACAATGGAAAAGCATCAATTCTTTTGAGCTCAGTCTTCTTAATGGTCCAAATCTCACATCTGTACATAACTACTGGAAAAACTAAAGCTTTGACTATACGGACCTTTGTTGACAAAATGCTGTAAATGTAATTCCTTCTAATTAGAGAGTAAGATGAATTTTATCAAACTTGTAAGGAGCATTTCTGTATTCTAACTGAATTATTAAAATTCTTAGCAATAGTTATGAGCATCTCCTAAGCTGTAAATACTGAGTTGCACCCTTCATAAGTATTATTCCATTTAGTCCTCACACAGTTAGAAAAGGCAAGTTTTATAATTAATCTCATTTTATAAATAAAAACATGACACTTAAGGGAGGCCAAGCAACTTGCCTGATGGCACAGGTAAGTTGAGTATAGTCTCAGATGCAGGGATGTCTGACTCTGTAGTAAACATTCAAAAACATTCAAGAAACCAAAAGTAAAGGGGAATTAAGTTGCATTACAAATCATGAGCAGTGGGCACATTTGAACTAATAGTTTCCCAGGAGCTGATGGAATATGCATTAAAGTAGTTATCATTCCACCTCACTAAGAACAGCCACCTGGGGAGGGGAAGATACAAGAAACATAGGACAGGCACAGCAGCAGCATAGTAAGAATGCCTGATAGCTAGTCTCTACTCCCCAATCCTTAAAGAGTATTATCCAACTCAGAAGAATTCACTGGGAGAGATTCAAGCAGAGATTTAAACTTTCAGAAGGGACAGACACTGCAAAAAGCATGGAAGAACAGAACAGAGAATTGGATTCGAGATTTTGGGATAACATAGCATGAATTCAACCTGGGAAAAGTTCACTTTCCCTGTGGCTTTTCTCTGATACTCTATTTCCTTGAAAGTCTCCCTCCTTTCGATAGAATCAGGTAGTAAAAAAATTGCCTACATTTTCAGTCAGGCATTAGATAAGGGTGACTGATTGAATTAGAAATCAGGAATCTCAGTCCTAATTTCAGCTCCTCAGTACGCTGCTATGAAATTGGCCATGTCTCTCACACATTGCCTCAATCTGTAAAATACGTGGATGCACAATATTACCTGGCTTATTTGCAACATAGCATTGCTGGGACAACCAAATAAAGTAAGGCAATTAGAATACTTTCATAAGCCAGGAACACTCATTCAGATGCTGGTTGTTATTAATGTAATGAGGGTTCCTCCCATCCTGGACCATCAAATCAAGAGCAATTTCGAGGTCAAGCAGATTCACAGGACAGAAAGACACTGAACCATCTTAATGGTGAAGAGGGCACATTTCCTTCGATGAGAGGATTATGAGTCACAAGTCAGACCATGATTTCTCCTATCACAACAGGTAACACCTGGGAGCCACCTTCCACTTCTGACTTTACTCAGTCCCCTGGAACCAGCAGCCAGATCTCAAGCCAGAGGAATAGTGAGTCATGGGCTCTAGTTTCCCAACTTCCAATTAACCATGTGAGTGCACAACGCTCTAGTGGAAATCTACCAAATCTATCATTTGTTGCTTAAACAATATACTGTAAAGGATTTTCTTGACTATTCTCTTGCTAATCATCAACCTGAAGGACACAAAATATAGACTAAGCTTAACTCTACTCAGAGGAGGAATATAATCAGGTACATATTTTTGCACACACTTATTTATGAAAATTTGCATAAAGACAGTTGTGTTGAAAGAATTTACAAGTGAACATCTATCTGTTTAGCCATAATCAAAATTTTGAAGTTACATTTTAGTAAACTTGTTTTATTTTATATATATCCATCTACCTGTCTATATATCCATTAATCTGTCCTTTTTACGTGCTTCAAAGTAAATTTCCAGGGGCTTATTTTTAAAACTAAACCTCAGATTATGCAAATAACAAAGTTCATTTCTCATCTTCAATAAAGAATTGTGTAGCAGCTTCACCTTTAAGGGAGTTTTATTGGAATTTTGCAACGTGAAGGGAATATAACATGGTTAATATCGTGCAAAATAAATTAATTCAGTACAAACCTTCTTGTGCAAACATTTATCCTTCATTATTTATTGAGCACTTCAATATTTTTTGAGCGCTTATCATGTGTCAGACTCGGACCAGTTAATGTGACCCAGAGACCCAGGAGCCCAGGTTCTTGAAGCTTACAATCTAGTATAAAAAATAAATAAATATATATATAAATGGAAGAAAATCCAAAATCATCACATCTGAAGAAAACGAAAGGGTGTTTTGAGAGTGATAAGCAGGGACTAATCAAAATAAGGAGGGTCATGGAAAAGTGACCATAAGAAGAATATGAAAGAGTCTGCAATCAGATTCGAAGGAGCAGCGAAGGAACAGTGGCATCAACCAAGTGCAAAGGCCCTAAGGCAGGAATAAGCTTCTGTTCAAAGAACACAGCAGGAGGCCTGAACGACAGTGGAATAGTGTCCCAGTTTTTCCCTCAATGTTACTTCAACTTCATTTCTTCAGTGTATTTTGCCTTGACTTTTCAGGGGCATTCAAAAAGAATTTTCTAGATAAGCAACAAGGATAAATTATAGAGCACAGGGAATTATAGGCATTTTCTTGTAATAATTTTAGTGGGGTATAAACTGTAAAAATGCTGGAGCATCATGATGTACACCTGAAACTAAAAATAATATTGTGAATCAATGATACTTCAATAAAAAATAATAAAAGTATTTTCTATTATTTGTACAAGCATAGTTTTCTCTGGGAAATTCTCCCAGATTTAACTGACTAGGTAAATCTCCCTTCATGAGCTCTGTGTCCTGTGTGCCTCACTTATACAATTTATTTCTGCCTGTGCAACCACTGAAAACTGAAAACTCCATGAGGGTAGTGACCACCCTGTATGTTGTTACCATTTTATCACCAGGCCCACTCCAATGTTTGGCATTGACCAGGTATTCAATAATTTTTAAGGAATAATTAATCATTCTTCTCTTAACAAGCATTCCAAAACTCCTTGTAATTGCTGCCTAGAATCCAGCTGTAATCCTGATGCTCTCTGTTCCATATGGAGATTCAGTTCAGTTCAGTCACTCAGTCGTGTCTGACTCTTGCGACCCCATGAACCACAGCACACCAGGACTCCTTGTCCATTACCAACACCCGGAGTCTACACAAACCCATGTCCATCGAGACAGTGTTGCCATCCTGCCATCTCATCCTCTGTCATCCACTTCTCTTCCTCCCCTCAGTCTTTCCCAGGATCAGGGTCTTTTCACATGAGTCAGCTTTTCGCATCAGGTGGCCAAAGTATTGGAGCTTCAGCTTCAGCATCAGTCCCTCCAATGAACACCCAGGACTCATCTACATTAGGATGGACAGGATGGATCTCCTTGCAGTCCAAGGGACTCTCAAGAGTCTTCTCCAACACCACAGTTCAAAAGCATCAATTCTTTTGTGCTCAGCTTTCTTTGTAGCCCAACTCTCACATCCATACATGACCACTGGAAAAACTATAGCTTCCCCTAGACGGACCTTTGTTGGCAAAGTAATGTCTCTGCTTTTTAGTATGGCGTCTAGGTTGATCAAAACTCTCCTTCCAAGGAGTAAATGTCTTTTAATTTCATGGCTGCAATCACCATCTGCAGTGATTTGGGAGCCGCAAAAAGTAAAGTCTTCCATTGTTTCCCCATGCATTTCCCATGAAGTGATGGGACCGGATGCCTTGATCTTAGTTTTCTGACTGTTGAGCTTTAAGTCAACTTTTTCACTCTCCTCTTTCACTTTCATCAAGAGGCTCTTTAGTTCTTCTTCACTTTCTACCATAAGGGTGGAGTCATCTGCATATCAGAGATTATTGATATTTCTCCCTGGAATCTTGATTCCAGCTTGTGCTTCTTCCAGCCCAGCATTTCTCATGATGTACTCTGCATATAAGTTAAACAAGCAGGGTGACAATATACAGCCTTGACATACTCCTCTTCCTATTTGGAACCAGTCTGTTGTTCCATGTCCAGTTCTAACTGTTTCTTCCTGACCTGCATACAGGTTTCCCAAGAGGCAGGTCAGGTGGTCTGGTATTCCCATCTCTTTCAGAGTTTTCCACAATTTATTGTGATCCACACAGTCAAAAGCTTTGGCATAGTCAATAAAGCAGAAATAGATGTTTTTCTGGAACTCTCTTGCTTTTTCAATGATCCAACGAATGTTGGCAATTTGATCTCTGGTTCCCCTGCTTTTTGTAAAACCAGCTTGAACTTCTGGAAGTTCACGGTTCACGTATTGCTGAAGCCTGGCTTGGAGAATTTTGAGCATTACTTTACTAGTGTGTGACAAGAGTGCAAATGTGTGGTAGTTTGAGCATTCTTTGGGATTGCCCATTTTGGGGATTGGAATGAAAACTGACCTTTTCCAGCCCTGTGGCCACTGTTGAGTTTTCCAAATTTGCTGACATATTGAGTGCAGCACTTTCATAGCATCATCTTTCAGGATTTGAATTAGCTCAACTGAGATTCCATCACCTCCACTAGCTTTGTCCGTAGTGATGCTTTTTAAAGCCCCCTTTACTTCACATTCCAGATTAAAAATTAATAATAATAACACTCCTAAGTGAAAGGAATTGTTAAAGCCTGCAACTCGGATCCCTTTGCTCAGTCAATTGAAAAAGGCTGCACAAGGGTGACTTGGGTCTGTGTCACAGTGGAACAGACCCAAATGCTGACTCACACAAACTGAATTTGTATTCTGACACATGTTTTTTGGGGGAAGGAATAGGCAGAGCTGAAGAGATGAGAAAGTTAACGCTGCCCTAAACCACAATGTGGAGTTTTCAGCCCTAGATTTGGATTCTCTTAATAGTTATATATCTATTCTTCACTTACATTAGCAATGATTAGCATATTATGACACCAGACCACATTCTTGTAACTGAAACGTTTCCAAGAAAATGTGGGGTAAAGCAGCTGAAGTAGTTGAGTTTCTTGGAAACTGAATTTCCCAATAATGCCTTTTTTTCCCATGTGATTAATTCCCAACTGCGGTATAGTAATCCCTCAGCATCTGAGGAGGATTAGTCCCTAGACCCACCTCAGTTACCGAAATCCAAAGATATTCAGGCTCCATAGTCATCTATCCAGTATGTGGTTCCTCAACTGTGGATTCAGGCAAGCACTAATCTTGCAGTACTGTTTACTTAAAAATATCCACATTTAAGTGGACCTGCATGTTTCTCAAAGGACAATTGCATTCTGCCTGATCACCAAGTCCTTCAAACTGTAATCCAGCTGGACATCATAATTCTTACTGAAGGTAGTAGGAGCCCAGTTTTTTAAAAAGTTATTTTATGACTAGAGATTTTCCCCACATCAAAAGCACTTTAAACTGAATCACCCCGTTCACCTCGCGATGCATCCCTCCCTCATCACTCGTGTCCCTGCTCATAGCAGCGGCAGGGGCTCCGCTGCCTCAGGCGGTCTGCTGACGGCTCACGGTGGGCCTCCCTGCTGGCTCAGACAGCAACGCGCCCGCCTGCATTGTGGGAGACCCGGGCTCCATCCCTGGGTGGGGGAGATCCCCAGGAGAAGGAAACGGCAACCCGCTCCAGTATTCTTGCCTGGAAAATTCCATGGATGCAGGAGCTGGTGGGCTACAGTCCACGGGGTCGCAAAGAGTCAGGCACGTCTGAGCGACTTCACTCACTCTTCATGCATTACCTTATTTGATGTAATCAAAAATGCACAACCAGGCAATGTAGATAGTATCAATTTCGTTTTTCTGGTAAGAGAACTAAAGTTCAGAGGAATGAAATCACTTACTCAAGAGCAAATAAGGGCCAGTAGCAGTGCCAAATCACAACTTGTACCCAGTTCTATCTGATGACATCAGCCAAGCTATTAATCACATTGCATATATGCTTAAGTTTTTGTTGCTTTAGTCACAAAGTCATGTCTGACTCTTTTGCAACCCCGTGGACTGTAGCCTGCCAGGCTCCTCTGCCCTGGGGGTTTCACAGGCAAGAATACTGGAGTGGGTTACCATTTCTTTGTCAAGGACATCTCCCTGACCCAAGAATCAAACCCAGATCTCCTGCATTGGCAGATGGAATCTTGACCACTGAACCAGCAGGGAAGCCTGACCTTCAGTTATCTAGGTATTTTCTGAGCCTTGCACCAACACCTTCAGAAAATACTGGGGACACTGCTCTGGTACAGTAGGCTGCAAGACAGGGACTGTGACTGATTCCCTAGTGTGCCATCTTTAGATATAAAAAGTCTACAAAGATGAAAAACAAATAACCACCACTTTATTGGATCTTTTGAGTTACTGCCATTTCCTCTAATGCTCAGCCAGATCTGCAAGTGGGTATGCAAGCCCAGTGACTGGAACTGAAACTCCCCAAGGAGTGATCACATCTTCCTTTTATTCTCTTAAAGGTTTCTTGAGAGTCCGTGGATTGCATATGTTACCCAGATGAGCCACATACCAATGAAAGTGAGCAAAGAGGAGAACCAGGACTGGTTCAGCACTCAGGTAATAATGCTGTTCTTGGGAAAGCATCCACCAAAGCATCCTGATTACCATCTGCTTACCTCAAATAATATTTATTAGAGGCTTGCCAGGGGCCAGGCACTGTCAGCTGTTTTGCATGTAGCTACATGTAGCTATGTGCTCGGAGTATTCCCACTTTAAAAATGATAAAATTGAGGTAGAATAAGTTATATAACTTGTGTAAGATCACACAGCTAACTGGTAGAAGCAGATTTTAGTTATTTATTTGGCCACACTGTGTGGCATGCAGGGTGTTAGTTCTCCTACCAGGAATCAAACCTGTGTTTAGTACACAGTCTTAACCTGTGGACCAGCGGGAGTTCCCTAGAAGCAGGTGTTAAACCTCGGCAGTTTGATTGCAGAACCTTTGCTCTTCAGTTCAGTTCAGTTCAGTCACTCAGTCGTGTCCAGCTCTCTGCGACCCAATGAACCACAGCACGCCAGGCCTCCCTGTCCATCACCAACTCCCGGAGTTTACACAAACTCATGCCCGTTGAGTTAGTGATGCCATCCAACCATCTCATTCTCTGTCGTCCCCTTC